>NW_017670603.1:9285-28481 GCF_001879085.1 Nicotiana attenuata
AGATGTTACAGGTTGTATCTCCTCTATCTCTCTTTACATTACTGTTCTTGTTTATGCTTTCCTGCCTTACATACTCGGTACTTTATTCGTACTGACGTCCCTTTTGCCTGGGGACGCTGCGTTTCATGCCCGCATGTCCCGATAGACAGGTTGACATTCCTCCTACTAGGCTATCAGCTCAGCGGAAGGTGTTGGTGCACTCCACTTGCTCCGGAGTTGCCTATTTGGTCAGTATGATTTGGACATGTATTTATTGGTATAGCGGGTCCCTGTCCCGACCTTTATGATGTGTATGTACTCTTAGAGGCTTGTATACAAATGTTATGCATATGAAAGATTGTACGACCTTGTCGGCCTATGTTCAGTGTACGAGTGTTCATTTTGGTCTTATAGGATTGCATGTCAAATGTATAAGTTTGTATTACATGTTGGGTCATCCTATGTCAAGTATTACCTTATGTTTCATTCTTGTTATATCATGACGGCCCTTCCGTCCCATTTACCCATGATGGTATGATAAGAAAGAATACGTTACGTTGGTACTCGGTTGGGTAAGGCACCGGGTGCCCGTCGTGGCCCTCCGATTTGGGTCGTGACAGAAATGATGCTCTCGGGCTATGAGAATGATTCCTCCGAACTATGATGCCTTTGAATAATGATATGCAAGAGATTAAAAGGGGTCTTCAGGCCATGGCATGGCGTTCTCGGGCTATGCGAATGGTGCCTCGAACAATGATGCCTTTGGACAAATTTGGCGATCTTTCAGCCCATGAATGCGATAGGTGGCGATCTTTCAACCCATGAAAGTGTAAATAAAGTGGCGATATTTCAGCTGATGCAAGACATAAATAAAGATAGCGATATTTCAGCCGATGCAAGACATAAATAAAGATGTCGATCTTTCAGCCGATGCAGGACATAAATAAAGGTGGCGATCTTTCAGCCGATGCAGGACATAAATAAAGGTGGCGATCTTTCATCCATGCAAGGGTAAATAAAGGTGACGATATTTCAGCCATGCAGATGGAGGTAGATCTTAACCTTGGAAGGCAGAACGGTAGCCTTATGCAATGCAGAAAATGCAGATGGAGGTAGAGCTTAATCTTGGAAGGCAGAATGGTAGCCTTATGCAATGCAGAAATGCAGATGGAGACAGTGCTTAGTCTCGGAAGGCAGAATGGTAGCCTTATGCAATGCAGAAATGCA
The DNA here is from genome assembly GCF_001879085.1 of Nicotiana attenuata. Classification (NCBI taxonomy): domain Eukaryota; kingdom Viridiplantae; phylum Streptophyta; class Magnoliopsida; order Solanales; family Solanaceae; genus Nicotiana; species Nicotiana attenuata. Next base: position 10,492 of record NW_017670603.1, read on the forward strand.
GATATAGATAGTGTTTAGTCTCGGAAGGCAGAATGGTAGCCTTATGCAATGCAGAAATAAAAGGTGAATAGTAATAAAATTTCTTAGCTGATAGCCGATTGCGATATCGTGGCTGCTGGGGGTACTGTATGCGGATAGCAACTGTGAATAGGTGTGACAGTTCTGAGAGTTGTATTCCAGAACAGTATGAGTGTATAATATATGGTTTCGCGACTTGGGTGCCTGCATCTAAAGAAAAATCGTGAGTTTTGTAAAGGGGAAAGGTTAGTTCGTGTCCCCGCTGACTTTGCTTGCCCTGTTCGGCTTTGATCTGATGACATGGTATGTATCATAGGGGTAGCGTTGCTGAACAAAGTGATTTCGATAATAAACATGCATGAGTTTGTTAAAGATATGACATAAGTATATATTTAAGAAATAGTTTTTAGATGAACTGACGACTGTGACGTGGTTCAGGACATTGCAACCTCTCTTGCTTTGGAATTTTGAGGGTCCTCCTCAAAATTCTGCCCCAGTTTACTGGGTTGCTGCTTCTGACGGCTGCTTGCGATGATCGGCTAAAGTTACTTCAAAATTTTGAGGGTTCTCCTCAAAATTCTGCCCCAGTTTCCAATTGCGGGGGGAAATGAAAATTTTATTGAATTGTGACCGAACCCATAAGGCTGCCTACGTATCCCCTCTTAAACGGGAATCAGGTCAGACGTAGTTCAAATTACATCATATGAGGAAAGCATAAAGATTACACATAGTAACGCTTGACCGCATCTGAATTGATTGACTTTTGGCCAAACTTCTTCGTCCATTTCTGCGAGTATAAGGGCTTCTCCTATCAGACCCCGATGAACCATGTATGGACCCTACCAGTTGGGAGAGAACTTCCCTTTGGCTTCATCCTGATGCGGGAAAATTTTCTTTAACACCAGCTGCCCTGGTGTGAACCGTCTTGGCTTGACCCTCTTGTTGAAAGCTCTGGACATTCTGTTCTGATAAAGCTGACCATGGCAAACTGCATTCATTCTCTTCCCATCTATAAGAGCCAGCTGCTCGTAGCGGCTTCTCACCCATTCTGCGTCGTCGAGCTCAGCTTCTTGTATGATCCTTAAGGAAGGAATTTCTACTTTGGTGGGAATGACGACTTCCGTACCATAAACTAGCATATAGGGAGTTGCCCCAGTTGATGTTTGGACTGTGGTGCGATACCCCAATAGAGCGAACGATAGCTTTTCGTGCTACTGCTTATGCTTCTCTACCATTTTCCTTAGTATCTTCTTGATATTTTTGTTGGCGGCTTCTACGGCTCCATTCATTTGGGGCCTGTAAGCTGTGGAATTCTTGTGTCTGATCTTGAAGGTCTCACACATAGTTTTCATTAAGTCACTGTTGAGGTTGGAACCGTTATCAGTAATGATTGACTCCGGGATCCCGAATCAACAAACAATACGGTCGCGGACAAAGTCTGCCACGACTTTCTTAGTCACTGCTTTGTAGGATGCTGCTTCGACCCATTTGGTAAAGTAGTCAATTGCCACTAGGATGAATCTGTGCCCGTTGGAAGCGACAGGCTCGACTGGTCCAATAACATCCATTCCCCAAGCGGCGAATGACCATGGTGAGCTTGTTGTATTAAGCTCACTTGGAGGTACCTTTATCATGTCTGCATGTACCTGACAGTGGTGGCATTTCCGGACATACTGGATGCAGTTTGTTTCCATGGTCATCCAAAAGTAACCAGCACGGAGGATCTTCTTTGCTAAGACAAAACCCTTCATATGCGGTCCACAGGTTCCGGAATGAAATTTCTCTAGCAGTTTGGACGCTTCCCTTGCGACGACACACCTTAGTAATCCCAGATCCGGAGTCCTCCTATATAGGATTCCTCCACTGTGAAAGAAATTGTTGGATAACCTTCGAAGTGTACGCTTTTGAGTAGGGTTTGCAAGTTTGGGGTATTCTCCTTTCGCCAAGTATTCCTTGATATCATGAAACCGGGGCTTTCCATCTACTTCTTCTTCAACATGAGCACAGTAAGCTGGCTGATCATGGATCTTCACCGGAATAGGATCAATGGAGTTCTTATTTGGATGCTGTATCATGGATGATAGGGTGGCCAATGCATCGGCAAACTCATTCTGGACTCTGGGAACATGCTGGAACTCTGTCTTTGTGAACCTCTTTCTCAATCCCTGCACATGGTGCAGATATGGGAGTATCTTGGAATTCTTGGTCGCCCATTCTCCTCGGACCTGATGTATGAGTAGGTCTGAGTCCCCAATTACCAGTAACTCTTGGATGTTCATGTCAATGGCCATCTTGAGCCCTAAGATGCAGGCTTCGTACTCGGCCATGTTGTTGGTGCATGGGAATCTGAGTTTGGCAGACACCGGATAATGCTGGCCAGTTTCTGATCCTAGGACTGCTCCTATGCCAACTCCTTTGAAATTTGCTGCTCCATCAAAGAACATCCTCCAACCATCATAGGATTCTACAATATCTTCTCCTATGAATGATACCTCTTCATCTGGAAAATACGTTTTCAGGGGTTCATGTTCTCCGTCTACAAGGTTTTCAGCAAGGTGATCTGCTAGTGCCTGTCACTTGATTGCTTTCTGAGTTACATAGACAATGTCGAATTCACTCAACAGGATCTGGCATTTGGCGAGCTTGCTAGTGGGCATGGGCTTCTGGAAGATGTATTTCAAAGGATCCATCCTTGATATAAGATATGTAGTATAGGCACAGAAGTAGTTCCTCAGCTTCTGGGCTACCCAAGTTAAAGCACAGCAGGTGCGTTCCAACAGAGAATACCGGGCCTCGTATGGAGTGAGCTTTTTGCTGAGGTAGTAAATGGCCTGTTCTTTCTTTCCTGTCTCATCATGCTGCCCAAGGACGCAACCGAAGGCACCATCTAACACTGCGATGTAGAGTAGCAAAGGTCTACCTGGCTCAGGCGGGACTAAGACTGGTGGCGTTGACAAGTATTCCTTGATTCTGTCAAAAGCTTTCTGGAAGTCATCAGTCCATTCGGTGGTGGCATCCTTCTTCAACATCTTGAAGATCGGCTCACAAATAACTGTAGATTGTGCTATGAACCGGCTGATGTAGTTAAGTCTCTCCAAGAAGCTCATTACGTCTTTCTTGTTCCTTGGTGGTGGCAATTCTTGGATGGCTTTGATCTTCGATGGATCCAGTTCTATTCCTCGGCGACTCACAATGAACCCAAGCAATTTTTCAGCTGGAACCCCGAATGCACACTTTGCGGGATTCAGTTTCAGGTTGTACCTTCTCAGTCTGTTGAATAACTTCCTCAGATCTTCCATGTGATCAATGGCTTTCTTGGACTTGATGATGACATCATCCACGTATACTTCGATCTCCTTGTGTATCATGTCATGAAAAATGGTAGTCATGGCCCTCATGTAGGTGGCCCCTGCATTCTTTAACCCGAATGGCATCATCTTGTAGCAATACATTCCCCACGGCGTAATGAAAGCTGTTTTCTCAGCATCTTCTTCATCCATCCAGATCTGATGGTACCCCGCGAAACAATCTACAAATGATTGCAACTCGTGCTTGGCTCAATTATCAATCAGGATGCGTATGTTTGGCAAGGGGAAGTCGTCTTTCGGACCGGCCCGGTTGAGATCCCGGTAGTCGACACAGACTCTAACCTTCCCGTCCTTCTTCGGTACTGGCACAATGTTGGCTAACCACGTTGGATATTCCACTACCCTGAGAACCTTAGCTTTGACCTGCTTAGTGACTTCTTCCTTGATTTTCAAACTCATTGTTGGCTTGAACCTTCTGAGCTTCTGTTTGACTGGCAGACAGGTTGGATCGGTTGGCAATTTGTGAGCCACAATAGATGTACTCAGACCAGTCATGTCGTCGTACGACCAGGCGAATATGTCCTCATATTCTCGTAGAAACTATGTGTATTTTTCAGTCATGTTTCTTTGATGTTTTCTCCATCTCCCAGGTTAATAATCTCAGTCTCGTCCAGGTTGGACTTAGGTCTGTTCTCAAAATTCTCAACTTCTTTAACAATCTCTTTTGGTATATCATCTTCCTCTGAATCTATGTCCGTTTGTTGCGTTGTCTCGTTGCATGTCACAGTCATTGGTTCATCAAGATAAGTAATAGTAATGCTGTATAAGTAAAGTAATGAGAGAAAATAATAAGAGTAAGCTTTATAAGAAAACTGAAATGCTTTGATAAATTTCATAACTGTTTTTGAACATCGGAGCTCTTTCTTGCAAAAAATAAAATGCGAAAGGAAAGTAAACTAGTAAAATAAAATAGTGCATGATGCTTGTTCAGCCTTGCTACCCCGAGGCTCGCCGGGCTCTGGTGGTTCTGATAGTCCAGTTATTGAGGTATGCTCCTCTGCTTATAGCCTGTATAGAAGGGCCTTCCTCCCGCTCCTCCTCGAAAATGACACAACAGTCCATATTATCGTCTTCTAAGAACAAATTCCTTACTGCTGCAAGTGCTTCCTCTTCTTCTGACCCATAGATAACTTCGGCCGGTTGGAAAGTCTGTTCCAAGCGTGGTATTGGCTGCTCCAATGGATAGAAAGGACCGCGCCATGGTGGCGACCAGTGGTTGAATTCCTCCCAAGTATACTCGTATCCCAATCCGAAGGTAGTGCCATGTTTCTTGAGCTTGATGGGCTTAGCGATGCCTTGGAGGTTCTTGCCAAGTCCCTTGCCAGGTTCATACCCGCTCCAGTTCAATATGCTTTCAATCTTGCTATCCCACCATTTGTCTTTATCAACAGCGTTGACTCGCTCGATGTGGTGGTAAGTTTCCCCGCCTATCCTTCTTCTGCCTCCAATTGCTGGAATGGTCTGGCGACTGTATATGGGATTGCTACGGTCGCCGTGAATGATAACCTCTTGGTGATTCCACTCAAACTTCACTGCCTGGTGTAGTGTTGACGCCACGGCCCCAGCGACATGAATCCATGGTCGTCCCAACAACAGATTGTAAGATGCCGGCACATCTATCACTTGAAAATCAACATCAAACCAAGCAGGCCCCATTTGTAAACACGAGCTAATTTCCCCAATAGTAGACCTTTGAGAATCGTCGAAAGCTTTGACGTTGATGGCCCCGTCCTTGATCTCATGCAGCCCTTTTCCCAATGTCCTGAGTGTTACCAACGAACAAATGTTAAGACTGGACCCCCCATCGACCAGGATCCTGGTGATAAAATAATCTTCGCGCTGCACGGTGATGTGCAACGCCTTGTTGTGACTCAACCCCTCTGGCGGCAGCTCATCTTCGTGAAAAGTGATTTTGTGACTTTCAACACCTGCCCTACCATGTTAGCCATCTATCCGCCGGTGATGTTACTTGGTACATACGCCTCACTTAGCACCCTTAATAAGGCATTCTTGTGTGCATCGCAACTTTGTAGCAAAGCAAGGATAGAAATCTGTGCCGGTGTTTTGTTCAGCTGATCAATGACTGAGTATTATTTGGCTTGTATCTTTCTCCAAAGATCGTCGGGCCCAGTCTCAGTGATGGTTGGCCTACCAGAGGCCTGCTTGCTTGTCTCAGCCAAGTTCTTCAGGGTATAAACCCTGCCGGTTCTTTTCATACCCTGAGCCGCAACGGCTTCCCCAAACTTGACCTTCCCCTTTTTTCTGGCCTCGGCTGTGTAGTCCCATGGTATAGCCTTCGTATGGAATGGTGTTATGGCTGACATTGCCACTGGAATTGGCGTGGCTATCTTTACTCCGAACGGAGCAGGATTCTCAGGTGGTAAGATCGCAACTTCAAAGGGTGTGTTTGCTGGTGACATAAACTCAACCTCAATCGGTGTTGGCATCTTTGTAGAGGAAGGTGCTTCAAACTCGAGTGGCATGGACATATTTACTTCAGCGTCCCCAAAATGCTGAATTTGGACCACAATCGGATTAAGGGTGACTACTGGCTTCTTTAGATCGTCTCCTTCTGTGATTAAACCGATTGATCCCTTGGGGTCCCAGTCATCCTCTATCTCAATCATGTGAACGCCTCCACCTTTGTGGTCTGGCAGGGGGTTATTGCGGACATTCGGAGCAGGCTCCTTTGCTACAATGATCTTGTTATCAATCAAAGTTTGAATCTTATCCTTCAGAGAGCGGCATTCATCAATGGTATGTCCCTTCATGCCGGAATGGTATGCACAGGTCTTATTTGGATTGACCCACTGAGAAGGGTTTTCAGGTGTTATAACATGGATAGGGGTGACATAACCAGTAGCTTTGAGCCTCTCGTACAGCTGGTCGATTGGTTCAGCAATGGCGGTATACTGTTTGGGAAGTCTGCGGTCAAAATTTGGTCGAGGTCTAGGGAAGTTTTGACGTGGGGGAGGTGATTGATAGTGGGATGGTTGGGTGTTGTAGGCTTGGTAAACAAGTGCTGGTTGGGAGTATTTGGGCGAAGTGGGCTGATATGTGGGAGATGACTGATAAGTGGGTGGTGGAGTTTGGTAAGTGGATGAGGGTGCTTGGTAATTTGGGGTAGGCTGATATGTGATTGGAGGTATTGGGTATGTTTGGTACTTGATAGGGGATTTGGTCCTCTGTGCAACCATTACAGCACCTACGTCCCTTTTCTTGGACATGCCACCAGATTGTAAAGCCTTATTGGTAGCCTACAAGGCTTCAAAGTTCGTAACTGTGAGAAAGCACGGGAGAAAATAATATTGATATTATTAACTTGTGTTAAAACACGTTACAATGACCCCTATATATATATATACACAACATATCCTACTTCTAATACATATTGGATTAGGGTTATTTACTCCTATTTACATAACTATTCTAACACTCCCCCTCAAGCTGGTGCATATACATATATGTACCGAGCTTGTTACATATGTAGTTAATACGAGGACCAGTGAGGGACTTGGTGAAAATATCTGCAAGCTGATCATTCGACTTCACAAACTTTGTAGCAATATCTCCCGGAAGTATCTTTTCTCTAACAAAGGTGACAGTCAATCTCAATGTGTTTAGTTCTCTCATGGAACACTGGATTTGACACAATATGAAGAGCAGCTTGATTATCACACACAAGTCCCATCTGACTAATCTCACCAAATTTCAACTCCTTGAGCAACTGTTTGATCCAAATTAGCTCACATGTCGCCATAGCCATCGCTCGATATTCTGCTTCTGCACTAGACCGAGCAACCACATTCTGTTTCTTGCTCTTCCAGGACACCAAATTTCCTCCTACTAAGACACAATATCCAGACGTAGAACGTCTATCAGAAGGTGATCCTGCCCAATAAGCATCTGAGTATCCAATGATCTGCTCATGGCCTCGATCCTCAAACAATAAACCTTTGCCTGGAGCTGATTTTATATACCGAAGAATGCAAACAACTGCATCCCAATGACTATCACACGGAGAATCCATAAACTGACTCACAACACTCACAGAAAAGGAAATGTCAGGTCTTGTCACTGTAAGGTAATTTAATTTACCAACCAACCGTCTATATCTTGCAGGATTGCTAAGAGGCTCCCCATATCCCGGCAAAAGTTTAGAATTCGGATCCATCGGAGTGTCAACAGGTCTACAACCTGTCATTCCTGTCTCCTCAAGAATATCTAAGGCATACTTTTGTTGTGAGATCACAATACCTGAGCTAGACTGAGCGACCTCAATACCCAGAAAATACTTTAGTTTGCCCAAATCCTTAGTCCGAAAGTGTTGAAAGAGATGTTGCTTCAATTTAGTAATACCATCCTGGTCATTGCCGGTAATAACAATGTCGTCAACATAGACCACCAGATAAATACTAAGACTAGAAGTAGAATGCCGATAGAATACAGAGTGATCAGCTTCACTCCAAATCATGCCAAATTCCTGGATAACTATGCTGAACTTACCAAACCAGGCTCGAGGAGACTGCTTTAGACCATAAAGTGATCGGCGAGAGCGACATACAAGGCCACGAGACACCCCCTGAGCAACAAATCCAGGTGGTTGCTCGATATAAACTTCATCCTCAAGATCACTGTGTAAAAAAGCATTCTTAATGTCCAGCTGATAGAGGGGCCAATGGCGAACAGCAGCCATGGATAGAAAAAGGCGGACTGATGCTATCTTAGCCACGGGAGAGAAGGTATTACTGTAATCGAGCCCAGATATCAGAGTATATCCCTTGGCAACAAGACGAGCCTTAAGATGATCAACCTTACCATCCGGACCAACCTTGACTGCATACACCCAACGACAACCAACAGTAGATTTACCTGAAGGAAGAGGGACGAGCTCCCAAGTACCACTCGTATGTAAAGCAGACATCTCGTCAATCATAGCATGTCGCTATCCCGGATGAGACAATGCTTCACCTGTATACTTAGGGATGGAAACAGAGGACAAAGAAGATAGAAAAGCATAATAGGGTGATGACAAACGATGATAACTCAAACCGACATAATGGGGATTAGGATTAAGGGTGGTCCGTATACCTTTTCGAAGTGAAATCAGTGTACTAGGAAGAGACAAGTCCGCAGTAGGAGCAGAGTCAGGTGCAGGACGTGAATCAGCTGGTCCTGATGCTAGGTGCGGACGACGATGATATGTCAAGAGTGGTGTTCCTGTGACAGGGAGTCTAGGAGGAGCCACACTAGACTCCTCAACGGTTGGAATGGGTAAGACTTCTGTAGCGGAAGGTGAAAGAGGAGCTCTAGTAGACTCGGGTAAGACTTCTGTGGCGGAAGGTGAAGGAGGAGCTATAGTAGACTCCTTAAAGGTTGGTATAGGTAAAACCTCAGATATATCAAGGTGGTTAGAATGGTCAGAAGAGGTAAAGAAAGGTTTAGACTCAAAAAATATGACGTCAGAGGACATAAAGTACCTACGAAGATCAGGTGAGTAACAACGATATCCCTTCTGAACACGAGAATAACCAAGGAAGACACACTTGAGAGCACGAGGAGCTAACTTATCTTTCCCAGGGGCTAAGTTATGAACAAAACAAGTGCTCCCAAAAACATGAGGGGGAACATAGTATAAGGGTGATTGGGGAAACAATACTGCATACGGTATCTGATTCTGGATGGGAGAGGAAGGCATCCGATTAACTAAATAACAAGCTGTGAGAACTGCATCGCCCCAAAAATACAACGGAACATGAGATTCAATGAGAAGTGTGCCAGCAGTCTCAATGATATGCCTATTCTTTCTCTCTGCAACCCCATTTTGCTAAGGGGTATAAGGACAAGAGGTCTGATGAATAATTCATTGAGAAGTCATAAACTGCTGAAATTGAGAGGATAAATATTCTAAGGCATTATCACTGTAAAAAGTGCGAATAGAAACACCGAATTGATTTTTAATTTCAGCACAAAAATTCTGGAATATAGAAAACAACTCAGAACGATCTTTCATTAAGAAAATCCAAGTACATCTTGAATGATCATCAATGAAACTAACAAAATAACGAAATCCCAAGGTTGAACTGACTCTACTAGGACCCCATATATCAGAATGAACTAAAGAAAAAACAGACTCTGCATGACACTCAATACTACGAGGAAAGGAGGCTCGGGTATGTTTCCCGAGCTGACACGACTCACACTCTAATGTAGATAAATTAGACAAACTAGGCACCATCTTCTGAAGCTTGGATAAGCTTGAATGTCCTAAACGTCTCTGAGTAAGGTCCGGAGGATCTGTAACTAGACATGCCTTGGAGGAATTGAGTGAGTTAAGGTAGTAAAGGCCTTCTGATTCAAGTCCTGTTCCAATCGTCTGCCCCGTACTGCGGTCCTGCATAATAAAGGAGTCATCAATAAAATATATACCACAATGGAGGGCACGGGTCAAACGACTAACAGATGCAAGATTAAAAGGACAGCCAGGGACATAGAGAACGGAATCTAGAGTGACAGAGGGTAGGGGATTTGCTTGTCCAACTCCTTTTGCCTTAATTTGAGACCCATTGGCTAAAGTAACAGTGGGAAGAGACTGTGAATACGCAATATTTGACAAAAGTGATTTATTACCAGAGATATGATCAGAAGCGGCTGAGTCCACAACACATTGTCCAAGAGTACTAGACTGGGAAACAGAAGCAAAAGAATTACCAGCAACAAAAGTATCAGTCTGAGCAACAGAGGCTACTTGTGGAGATGTCTGCTTACTTGCTCGATAATGAAGGAACTCATTATACTCCCCTTCAGATAAAGAAAATCCCTGGTTACCTGTAGTCTCAGTCTGAGCAACATAAGCATTTTTGGGTGGGCGACCATGTAAAGAATAGCACACGTCACGAGTGTGTCCAAGTTTATGACAATAAGAGCACTTGGGTCTAGATCTTCCAAAACGACCTCCTCCTCATCTATTCTCCATAGTATGAGATGCCCGATTGTCCACTGACTAGGATATGAGGACAGATGAGTCAAGTGTCTGTGATGAGCTCACTGGGTGACTTGGTGCTGCGGCAAGGCGAAGTAATCGAGAGAATAATTCATCAACTGTGGGGACAGTCGGACTAGCCAAAATCTGGTCACGTATTAAATCAAGGTCAGTAGGGAGTCCAGCGAGTGGAAGAACTAGAAACATCTTCTGTCGTTGCTCTTGTTGCTTTTCAATACTAGCAGAAACTGGCATCAACGTCTCAAATTCTTCCATGATTGCCTGTACTTATCCCAAGTAAGTAGACATATCCAATTCCTGTTTCTTCAAGCTTGTCATTCGCGATATTACATCATAGAAACGAGATATATCATTAGTGTATAAATTACGAGCCTTTTCCCAAACTAAATAACATGTTTGGAATGGACGAAACAAGGGCATCAACTTGGAATCAATAGATCGCCACAAGATACTACATAACAGAGCATCGACCTTCTCCCATAGTATTTTGGCCTTTTAATCACCTTCGCTAGCCTTTTATGTTAAATGATCTTGAACTCCTTGACCTTTACACCACAACTCAACAGAAGAAGCCCAAGCTAAGTAGTTTAAACCTCCCATTAAAGGTTCTGAGGTAATCATAACACCGGAACTGCCAGAACCCGAGTTTTTAGAGCCGAAAGCATCGACTCCCAAAGACATCGTTGGATTATCACCAAATAACAGAAAGAATCAACTGACAACTCGCTGAAACAGATGAAAGAAACACTGTTTTTGCCGGAAAATTACTGTATCTGCCGGAAAAAATCAGTGTAGTCGCCGGAAAAACTCAAAGTGGTCAGAATTAAAAAATAAAATTATGGATAGGCTCGGATTTTGAGGGAGAGCCAATTTTTCTGAAGGAACGAAGTCAAAAACTGCCCGGAAAGTGCTCCACACGCCGGCGCGTGGAGTAGATCTCGCCGGGAAAAAAACTGTCTGATCGGCGCGTGGAGGCGCGTGAGACGTCTGCCGGCGGAGGTGTTTGTTAGGGTTTGGTCGCCGGGGGTTGGGGGACCTTGTGGTGGTGTTGGTTTTTGCACAACACCGATGTAAATTGGTTTGACGGAAAACAGTCCTAAAAAAGGTTGCTGGAATTGAAGCACAGCGACTTTCCCGGATATTTTCTCACTGCTGCTCTGATACCATGTGAGAAAGTACGGGAGAAAATAATATTGATATTATTAACTTGTGTTAAAACACGATACAATGAGCCCTATATATATATATATACACACAACATATCCTACTCCTAATACATATTGGATTAGGGTTATTTACTCCTATTTACATAACTATTCTAACAGTAACCATACCACTCTTGATGCCTTCCTCGATCCTTTCTCCTAGCTTGTGATGTCAGAAAACTTGTGATTCTCGATCAGCATCAGCCTCTCATAATACTGTGGGTCCTGAGCCTGGACGAAAAACTTGTTCATCTGCTCTTCTTCCAAAGCAGGCCTAACCTTAGCAGCTTCTGATCTCCAGCGAGTAGCATACTCGCGGAAGGTTTCTATGGGTTTCTTCTTCAAGTTTTGGATATAGAACACATCTGGTGCATTCTCTGTGTTGAACCTGAATCTATCCATGAAATCAGACGCCATGCTTACCCAGCTCGACCACTTCTTTGGATCCTGGCTAATGTACCAAGATAAGGCGTCTCCCTTCAAGCTCCTCATGAAAAGCTTCATGCGGATTTTCTCATCTCTTCCCACTCCGACAAGCTTTTCACAGTATGTTCTCAAGTGAACCCTGGGATCCCCTGTGCCATCAAACATTTCGAACTTGGGAGGTTTGTACCCCTCGGGCAGTTCGACATCGGGCTGTATGCACAGATCTTCATAGTTTATCCCATCAATTCCCTTACCGCCTTCAACGCCTTGAACTCTGCTAGTCAACTTTTTAAGCTCTTCGGCCGAATTTCTGATGAGTGAGTCCTTATCATTGGACTCGGGTGTGCTTGAGATGGGCTGGGTGGAGTGTGGCATAGTCTTCACGTAGATGGGGGTATTGTGTTGGGTGTAGCAGTGGTCATTTGTGGGTTCAAAGGTTTCCGGGATGAGCAGTGGAGTATTGTTGGAAGTGTGGCAAGTATTGTAGTGGTGGAGAGGAGCGGGATGGTTTTGTGGTTTTGGGATGTTTTTTGGAGGTGTGGGGCTCTGAGTGCTTGGAAAATTGACATCTGGGGTGGTGACGGGGAGAATGACAAGCTTGCCAAGTTCCGAACTTGATCAAGTTCCTCCTGAAATTTCAACAGTTTCTGCTCGAGTTGGGACGCACTTTCTTTAGAAAACCTGAGTACCCTGAGTGATTCCCTACCCGTTCAACTGAGTTTCTTTTCTGGTGTTGCTCAATCTTCCATCTTTCCTTTGTTCCTGTTTCTGATAGGACTAGGAGGAGGAGTGGGTGGAGGGCCCTTAGATCTTGTGGAATATGATGACGATGCCAGAGTGCACGACTAACCTTTGGGGAGGGGGATAAACAAAAGCAAAAACAAAAGGTAACAAGTTAGTGAGGATCATAAGAAAAAATGTCGCAATATTTAAAACCACGTAGTGCTTGAAATATAAAGCGCGTTCTAATTTTTGGGGACCTCGTTGTGCCCGAGGTAGGCCTAGAGACAAGTTAATTTGGAGAACTTGAATGCTAAATGCTCATTTTATTGATAAAAAGGTAGACGAATCCCAAAACGACAACTAAATAACAAGAAAAATAAAAATCACTAATGGCCATTGGCCTTATTACATCTTATAAAACGAAAATGGAAATTCCTATCTATTTGGTCCCGGAAGGACCTTCCCCAGACTCGGCATTGTTAGCTCCCTCGAACAGCTCTCCTAGCTCGCGCACTCCTAGTAGCAAGTAAGCTCTGGCTAGATGTCCACCTTCATTTCCTTCAGCAATTCGGCAGTCTTCGACCCTCTTCAGAAACTTCTTTTCCAATTCCACTATACCCCGCTCCAAACAGACCAGTTGTTTGTTGGCGCTGACAGCCATGTCCTTCCATTCTTCAATTAATTTTTGATTGGCTTCTTGTATTTCACGGTGCTCATTTTCTCATTTTCGCATTCTCGAATCCTCTTGCGCTGTTGGTTGTACTTGACCTGTGCCTCAACCTTTTCATCGATGATCCTGTTACCTCGAACAAACCCGGGTTGACCCAGACCATTGTAATTGTCCTCTAACCATCCTGAATAATAGGGAGCGCAACCTGCACGGAATCTGTTTGGTTCAATAGTGTCCTTTCCCAAGACAATCTTGCAATGCAACATATGCTGAGCCTGGCACCTGTAAGGGCTATCGTCATTCTGGAAGTCAGCCCGGAAATGACTCATCTTGTCGACCCTTGGCATAATCTGCTTCCTTCCAGCCTGTCTCATATCTCGGAGAGGGACATAAGGGTAGGTCCCCCTCAAACCGATTAGTATCAGAAATGGCGAATCCCTGGATCGAACGGTGAATTCTTCAGTAAGGAACCACTCGAACATCCATTGTACCCGGTCTTCAGTCAAATTATCAAAGAGTTTCGACCCATTCTCTAGCATTCTCTGATTGGGCGAACATATTGGGCATGTAGTTCATTCGCTTTAGGTGATGGAAAGCGATATGATCGTCCCAGTCCCTTCGATTGATTTCCTGTCGGTACTCACCCCTTTGGAGATGTTCCACGAGCCATAGTTGAAGTAGCAGATTACAACCCTCAAAGTGTTTGGCCCCTTGTTGACACCTTTTAGGGCTCAGTACATTTCTGCAATGATCATCGGCACAAGACTGAATGGTTGTCCGTCAATTCCTTCCATTAGAGTTTTGGTGACCATAGCTAGCCTGGTGTGGATTCTTGCTTTCTTCATTGGAAACACTATCATCCCCAAGAAACAGAACATGAAGACAAAGACCCTTTGGTGAATATGCCCCAATGATGTAAGGGCGAACTCGTCAGGATAAGTACGGTAAGATTTGCTGTGACCGTAACTTTCGTACAAGTAGTCAAAAGGAATGTATGACTCCTTCAAACATGTCAAGTCTGGATTTTTCTTTAGACCCTTTGCGATTTTCCGGCATCAATAAGCCCGAAGTTTCCCACGGTATACCAGCCAGTCCTCCTATTTCCTCGAGCAATGGTGTCATCTCAATGTCCCCAAAGCGGAACACAGACCTATCACAATCCCAAAACAGAGTGGCAACTTCTATGATTTTGTTGTTGGGTTGAATTTGCAGGAGAGAAGGTAGATTTCCTAGATATTTCCTGATAAGAACTTGATCACTGGAATGAAGATCTTCCCACCAGTTTAGCAATTTTGGGTGGATGTTGGTGACCATGCCGAATCTGGGGACTTCGTGCCTCATGTTTCTGCAAGACAAAAAGTTAGGCCCTTACCCCCACCAGACTCGACTATATAATATCAACAATTAGCATAAAAGCATTTTAGTTCTCCAAATAAATGAACAGAACGTGATAAGGTCCATTTTGGGTTTCAAGGAAACCCAGTGGACTTTGGACAAGGCTATCTTAAAGAGTCATTATGCGGACAACATAACTGACTCGGCTAGGTTTGACCATGATGCATGCACAATTAAACAGAGTAAGGTTTCTACGGGGTATTAGACTGGTACCCTTGAGCGGACAACTCAAGAGGGAAAGGTGCGGGACCGTCGACTACACCGTTGATCAACTGGTTTTACCGCAAATATGCCTTTGCCGGATTTAGGGTGTAATAATATTGGAAGGGCGCAACCACTCATTATAAGCGTTGCTATGGTATTTTGTTTGGCACGAGTGGAATATGATGTTGAAAATATGCTTATGAAATAATTAAAACAAGTTGTCATGTATTTGCACGTTACAAAGGCAATAATTACAACAATTCTTCATAACATAAAACAGTAGTAGAGGAAAGCAGTAAAGGAAAGTAGTAAAAGAAATAAAGGAAAGAAACAGAGAAACGAGTCAGTTTTTGTAGTAGGAGAAGGAATTAAATGCTTAAACGGATTAAACAAATGAAGGCACATAAGAAATGTAAAGTCACAGTAATAGCTTGAAATGGTAAAAGCCTTAAACAATATCCCCAACAGAGTAGCCATGCTGTCGCGCCAACTTTCTCTCGCGAAATCGGGTTCATGACATTTGGAAGGACAACTCGTTCCCTTTTGGGAATTGGGTTTAAGAGAATTGAAGAGTCGCCACCTAATGATTAAAGTGCATTAGGACACTAAGAAGGGTTTTGTTTGGGTAACCAGAGATTGGGTAAGGGCTTCAAATTATTCCAAGGGGAAGGTATTAGGCACCCCTCAGAATCCACTAGTGTGGTTCCCGGCCAAGTTATTGTTGTGACTTTAAGTATAAAAAACAGGTAAGCAAGTACGACTTTCAAATAATAGGGGATTTCACATAATGGTTGCAAATAGATGGAGTGAAAAGAAACGAAAGAAAAGCTGAATTTTGAGAAAAAATAGTTTGAGTAATTTGAAAATAAACAATGAAATAAACAAGTAAAAGAGGGGGGGGGGGGATCCTAGGTTTATAAATAATATGGATCACCCCACACAACACCCGGTAACCACTTATACACGTGGTGTTATCGCGTGGTCATCATATCCATATCTACCCTTTCCCACCCCGTTAAGGTATTAAATGCGGAATGGTCTCGTTTCACTTATTGCATGCTATTACCCGCCCCAATCCTATCAGTCCCGGAGGCATTTTGGGACTACTAATCCTAAAGGGAAAGGGTATGAGGTTTTATAGTTTTAAAAGGACAAAATTCTAGGGCGACAATCAAACCACATAGAGCAAATATGGGAAAGCATTTAAACATATAAGGCTCAAACAGACCTCCTCAGATCAGAGAAAGCATAT
Source organism: Nicotiana attenuata (assembly GCF_001879085.1). Lineage (NCBI taxonomy): Eukaryota > Viridiplantae > Streptophyta > Magnoliopsida > Solanales > Solanaceae > Nicotiana > Nicotiana attenuata. The sequence continues at coordinate 26,756 of NW_017670603.1, forward strand.
AGTTTAGCATGTCTTGCACGTACTGATTAGGGTTTGATTAAACATAAAAGTTAAAGCAGGCTGATTTATCATATATTTTCAGATAAGAAGTCTGAATTAGACCTGCCCGCTGGTTGTAATTAATAAAGACTATTGCAGTTTATAACTTTTACCCTAAGGCTTGCCTAAGTGATAGACAAAAACCTATAGGCATGATGTCTACAGATATTAGAAATAAGAAAAATGAACTGATTACATGCTGATTTAAAGGGAAGTTGCCAGTTAAAAACGAATTTTAGAAAACACGAGTTCTGCTGTTGGTAACGCATTATTACTGCTAATTTTAGACTCATAAGCGAGTGAGGCTATTCAGATTTGAGTTAGAACCCCTATAGGCATGCTTTCTATGTGTTTGCCAACTTAGAACATTGTTATAGACATAGAAGAGTGCAGAAATCCTATAACACGATATCTAGGTGTTGCATTGTTTTATTTAAGGCCTATAAACACGTTTGCCTAGTGACAAAGGCGTATGCAAGATTCAAAATGGCCTATGGACATGTTTTCTAAATGCATATGCAAGATTCATATTTTTGAGTAATTATAGACATAGTATCATATGAGAGTGTAGAATTCCTTATAGGCATGGTATCTACGTATGCAAAAAAATGTAAAATTCCTATAGGCATAGAAGCTAGATGAGATGCAGAGGTTCTTATAGACTTGGTATCTACATATGTAAGTGCAAAATTCTTATAGGCATGGTAACTAAATGAGGAATGCAAGAGTCTTATAGGCATGGTAACTACATGGAAAATATTAAAATTAGAGATTCCAATAGGCAAGTTGTCTACCCATATACATGCAGTTATTCCCTCCCCTTTTCACTAGCCATCCCTAATAGTTATTACAAGTTATTATAGCCCAGAATGGAATAAGACAAGCAAAATTACATCAGAAATTAAAATTACAACCAAGGGGAGTCTAATTCAGGCTCCTTGTCTGAAACATGAGATGAACCCACTCCAAAGATCCGATTTCAAAAGCCTTTCTCTCATTTGGGGTGTGTCAGAGTTCCCTAAGAGCCTCATGTGGACTCCGGGCAGTGCTCACACCCAAATACATTATAGGATTAAGACATAGTGCAGTGTGGAAGGGCCAGCCCTCAAGTGTCCAAGTTCAAAGGGAACTCAAGGTCCCAAGGCAAGGCTCACAAGAGAGGGGCAGAACTTAGAAACTAGGAGAGAGTGTAAGCAAGTGGTTTTGTTGGTTGGTTAATTGGTCACATTTTATTCATGAAATGGCTTGGATTGGTATTAGTCTGGATACGGCAAAATCATTCTATTAGATCGAATAAGTACATTCGATCTAATAAGTACCTTGTGTTAGAATTGAGAAATTCTATGGCTCGGATCTTTAGTATTCTCTTATTTATTACCTGTGTCTACTATTTAGGCAGAATACCCTCACCCATTCTTACTAAGAAACTGAAAGAAGCCTCAAAAACAGAAGAAAGGGTGGAAAGTGAGGAAGAAAGAGATGTAGAAATAGAAACAGCTTCCGAAATGAAGGGGACTAAACAGGAACAAGAGGGATCCACTGAAGAAGATCCTTATCCTTCTCCTTCCCTTTTTTCGGAAGAAAGGTGGGATCCGGACAAAATCGATGAAACGGAAGAAATCCGAGTGAATGGAAAGGACAAAATAAAGGATAATTTCCACTCTCACCTTACAGAGACAGGCTATAA
>NW_017670603.1:28761-85530 GCF_001879085.1 Nicotiana attenuata
AATTAAGTGCAATTTAGCTTTAAAAATACCAAATCAATTTATAAAAATGTGCAAAAATTACCTGAGCTATATTTTGGTATAAATATGAGGATAAAATAAGTGAATCACCAAAAATGATAATCTTGGGAATAACTATTGGTTTTGTACTGTTAAAATAGGGCAATAAATTGGTTTAAAAATCTTTTAAAAAATTGGAAAAATAATAAAATACTTGGACATGCTTATATATGCATATATATACTATTTTGAAAGTATTTTGCATATAAAAATATACGGGGAAAAATTGGGTATCAACATTACTGCACTTGTGTTTTGTTTGCTTTGTTTCCTTGGTATATCATCCTTGTTTTCTTCCGTGATGCGTTATTTGACTTAGTTCAGTGTAGCTAATCTTGTTATATTTTTTATTGTTTCATTTCCATTGTTATCATTAATACACTATTATATACCTGTTCAGTTCTTGTTTACTCCAATAGAGCCTTGACCTGACCTCGTCACTACTCTACCGATGTTAGGCTTGGCACTTACTGGGTACCGTCATGGTGTACTCATGCTACGCTTTTGCACATCTTTATATGCAGATCCAGGTACCTCTTACCAGTCTAGGCACCAGTGAGTTGAGTTCAGATTTGGAGACTTCAAGGTATACCTGCCGACGTCCGCAGGCCTCGGAGTGACCCTCTATCTAGTCTACTTCATTTTCTTTCCCTTTTATCGACATTGTTGTATAGAGATTATCATTAATACTTGTAGAGCTTATAACTTTTTATCACAAGATTTTGGGGAAGCTTGTTTATGCTAAGTTGCGAAGTTTCTTTTATGATAGTTATTGAGTATTTGAGATTCTTATCATTATTTTAGTCATATTCTGCATGTATATTAAGCTTACCCAGTATTAGAGACTAGATGCCATCACGACATTCTACGGAGTGAAATTGGGGCTGTGATAGTTGGTATAAGAGCTCTAGGTTCATAGGTGTTATTCACAAGCAGGTTTAGTACAGTTTCGCGGATCAGTACAGAGACATCTGAACTTATCTTCGGGAGGCTGTGTAACTGTTAAGAAAAGTTTCACTTCTTTGATTCATTATCGTGCGAATTTGTTGACTTCAGAAATCTAAATCTCTACCTTTCTATTCTCTTATAGATGGTGAGAACACGCATATCTGGATCTGATGATCAGACACTCGCGTCCCCTGCTAGAGCCGTGAGAGGCCAGAGCCCGGGCAAAGGCCGAGGACGAGCATGTGTTGTAGCCAGAGCACCTTCCCGAGCTACGACAGAGGAGCCGCCAGTAGCTCTAGTTGGGGGCAGGCACCTCTGACGCCTGTTACTGCACTTCAGGAGACTTTTGCTTAGTTTTTGAGCATGTTTGGCACTCTAGCTCAGGCGGGGTTGATTCCACTTGCTCCTGACACATCTCAGGCCGAGGGAGGAGCAGAGACTCTTGCCACCCATACCCCAGAGCAGCATGTCCAGGTTGACCAGGTCCCAGAGGTCATACCAGTGCAGCCGGTTGTCTCAGCTCAGCCCGAGGTTGGGGTAGCGACATCTGAGGGGGAGAAGCTCAGGCTCGAGAGGTACCATAAGTAGCAGCCCTACTTTCAGCGGCTTAACTTTAGAGGATGCACATGGTTTTCTTGAGGAGTGCTACCGTATCCTTCGTACTATGGATATTGTGGAGACGAGTGGGGGTGCTTTCACTACGTTCTAGCTTAAGGGAGCGGCTTATCAGTGGTGGCGAGCATACGAGTTGGGTAGCCCGGCCGAGGCAGCTGCACTCACATGAGCTTAGTTTTCAGAGATGTTCATGAGAGAGTTTTTTCCCAGAGTCTTCGGGATGTAAGACGCAATGTTTGAGTAGTTGCACTGCAGTGCTTTGACCGTGTCGGAGTATGTTGTCAGGTTCAGTGAGTTGTCCAGACATGCACCAACCTTAATATCCACAGTCACAGAGCAAGTCTATCGATTTATCGAAGGGCTCAACTACGGTATTAGATTCCCCATAGCTCGAGAGTTGGAGATTGATACCCCATACCAGCAGGTGGTGGAGATATGTTGGAGATGGAGGGTACGTGGGGACGGAAGAGAGAGGACAGGGAGGACAAGAGACCTCGAGATTCTTGCATATATAATGGTGCTAGTGCCCCAGTTGAAGCCTGTCATGGTAGAGGCTATGTGAGCCGCCCTGTTCATTCAGAATTTCCAGCTTCCAGTGGTATTCCGGCTACTCCCAGGTCTCAGGTTGCCCATTATGCAGCACCACTATCTAGTGCACCTCCTGCATGGGGTGCTTTCAGCGGTCAGCCCAGCCGACCAGGCCTGAGCCAGTTTCAGTAGCCACATCCTCCGAGAGCTTATTTATTATGGTAAATTGGTAATACTCGTCATATGGTGTGAGACTACCCCAGACTAGGAGGGGTGCACGTCCACAGACTACTCAGACTCCACGTATTCCATAAGGTCCCCAGACTTCTCTGGCCGTGGTTACCGCACTGGTTGCCACTCTCCCTGGTCAGCTAGCTAGGGGTGGACGTCGAACGGGTAGGGGTTGCCTAGAGGGGGAGGTCAAGCCAGATGTTATGCTCTTTCAACTAGGACGGAGGTGGTTGCATCCGACTCAGTTATCGCATATATTATTCCGGTTTGTCATAGAGAGGCATCAGTCTTATTTGATCCAGGCTCCACTTATTCCTATGCATCATCTTACTTTACTCAATATTTGATTATATCCCGTGATTCCTCGAGTTCTCCTGTCTATGTGTCCACGCCAGTGGGAGATTCCATTGTTGTTGGTCGTGTGTATCGGTCGTGTTTAGTTGTTCTTGGTGGTTTTGCGATCGGAGTTGACCTATTGTTGCTCAGTATGGTTGATTTTGATGTTATTTTGGGCATGGACTGGTTGTCGCCTGACGAGGCGGATGTGTATTGGAATTTCCTGCCCGTACTCTGTTAAATTCTAGTATAGTTTAAGATATCATCCCACAGAGACTGGATAATCTATGCTACAGACTTGTAATATTTTAAATACTATTTGAGAGAATCAAATTGATGAAAAGTGAGTGATGTTTAAAACTTGTTAATTACTTAAACAAAATAAATAACTTTTGTCAGATTTATAATTTTAAAAAAGAGTTGGAAATCATTGAATCACTTGATAATATTACTATAACAAACTCTCAATTTCTACATTTATTTCATTAAAGAATAATTGCTTATTTTTAAAGCAATTATATTTTGCTCACTCAGAAATAACCAATTAATAATACTCTGTGAGAATTATGTTAATTAATTAACTTAAGACTAGTGACGTTTAAACCGAAATATTTTTCTTGCTTGAATTGTGCTAAAAGAAAGTAAAAATTCTGTGAGAACATTTTTACTAAGGATCAATAATCTTTCATACGATAATTCCTCCGCGAGAATTAAAATTGAGGCAAGCAAGATTACTGACTTGAAATTATAGTTTTGTCATGACCCCAGTTCGCCCTCCGTGAACTATCGTGACAACACCTAGTCTCTACGACTAGGTAAGCCTAACAATTTGTGGAAAAAGGGAAAACAACCGATAAAAATAATTAAAAACTGCGGAATAAACATAATGAAGGTTTATATATGCCGCTCTACATATACAATACAACTTTCAAACTGAAACTACATTTTCCAAAACTCAGAATCTCATGAAATCACAAGCTATTGAATAACTACAAGTGTCTAACTCCAGAATGTCTAAACAAAAGTAAATACAGAAGGGCTAATACTATAAGAGAGAATGGAATGGGACTCCTCATTTTGCGGACGCAGCAGATATACCTCGAAGTCTCTGGAGAATCGTCTCGCCTCAAGGGTAGTAGGGCTGAGTCGAAGTACCTGGATCTGCACGGGCATGAGTACACCACAGCGGTACTCAGTAAGTGCCAAGCCTAACCTTGGTCGAGTAGTGACGAGGAAAGTCAGGGCCGTACTGATTATAGCCGAAAAACGAGGTAAAACAGTATAGAACATGACAATATAATTAAGTGCTAACAGTATGAAATAACACATGATAATAGGAATGGCAACAACTATAACAGAGACAAAATAATCCAGAAGGAATACAACTCAACACAGAGATAACAACCGGGGATCTCCTAGGATACCGTCCTGTAGTCCCAAATATTGATATCCAGTGGATCTCTTGGGTGCCGTCCCATAGTCCAACTCATAGTGAGCGGAGATCTCCCGGAATACCGTTTCATAGTCCCAAATGTAAATACCGAGTACTGGGGGAATCTACCGGGTGCAGTCCCGTAGTTCCAATATAAAATTGCAGGGGGATCTCCCAGAATACAAGTCCATAGTCCCAAAGTAAACATGCGGGGGGATCTCCCGGGATATCGTCCAGTAGTCCCAAAGTAAACACACAGTAGCAACACGAAGTATATTCAATTAAATCCAGATTTCATACCAAGGTAAAATAGGTATTTCTAACCTAGCATGCTGCACAGAATTCAATTAAAGCAATTTGAGCAAGTAAGGCAATTAAGTCAATCAGACATGCTTCCCTAAGCTAACAGTAGGCTTAAATTGCAAGTAGTATAAACAGGAAAGGAAACACAATTATAGTTACTTAATGAAAACATGACTTTCAACAATTAGCACAAGTACGCACTCGTCACCTCACGTACAAGGCAATTCAAATATCAACAATACTAAATCCTAAGGGGAGTTCCCCCACACAAGGTTAGGCAAGCCACTTACCTCGAATCGGCTAAAAAATCAACCCGAAACCACGCTCTTGCCACGAGTACTCGACTCCAAATGGCCCAAATCTATTCAAAATAATTGCATAATGTAAATAACACTTCAAGTAACTAATTCCACTAGTTAATTCTAAGCTAATACGCCAAATTAGGAAAAATGACCAAAACGCCCCTGGGCCCATGTCTCAAAATCGGGTAAAATTTACAAATTCGGAATCCTCACACTCTCACGAGTTCAGTCATACCAAAAGTACCAAAATCGAACCTCAAATGGTCCCTCAAATCACCACTCAAAGCTCTCCGATTAACCAAGCCCTAACCCACAATTTTACCACTGATTTTCCTTCAAATTTCATGCTTACAATGATAAAAATCACCATAATAACGAACTTAGGGACCAAGGACCTTACCTCAATGAATCCCTCTGAAAATCCCCCTTGAAAATGCTCCCTAAAGCTTCTTCCCATTTGAAATGTTATGAAAAATAGCCCAAATTCGCGAAGGGCGAAATATATATGTTCTGACCCAGCAAAACCGCATCTGCATTCCAACTATCGCACCTGCGACCCGCACCTGCGGTCCCCGGAGCGCATCTGCGGTTCTTCACTTATTCTCCAGCCACCGTACCTGCGATGACCTTCTCGCACCCGTGCCTTGGCAGATGCACCCAAATTTCCGCATCTGCGGCTCCAGCCTTTCTTCCTCTTGGCCGCATCTGTGGCTTAACTTTCTCTTCTACGGGCTTGCACCTGTGGTCCCCAAGCCGTAGGTGCGGTTATGACAGCAAACTCAGCAGCTTCAGCTACAAATTCCCAACTCCAAACTTACCGTTAACCATTCGAAATCATCCCGAAGACCTCGGGGCCTCAACCAAAAGCATGAACAAGTCATATACCACCATCCAAACTTATACCAATCCTCAAAACATCTGAAACAACATCGAAACATCGAATTAACCATGGATTCAAGCCTATGAACTCCAAAAACTCTCAAATTACGCTTTCGATCAAAAAGTCTATCAAACCTCGCCCGAATGACCTGAAATTTTGCACACACATCACATTCAACACTACGGAGCTACTCCAACTTTCGGAATTCCATTCTGACCCTTTGATCAAAATCTCACTATCGAACCAGAAACTTCAAAATTTCAACTTTCGGCATTTCAAGCCTAAATAAGCTACGGACCTCTTGAACACGATCCAAACATGTTCCTAAGCCCGAAATCACCCAACGGAGCTAACGGGACCAACGGAATTCCATTCCGAGGCCGTCTTTAAATTTCTCCGACTACGGTCCAAATTCTAAAACTTAAACTCTCACTTAGGGACTAGGTGTCCCAAAACTCTCCGAAACTCCAAATACATCCTCCCGGCAACTCACAATAGCATAAACAAACCCGGGGAATGCAGTTAAAAAGGGATCGGGGAATTAATTCTTAAAATGACCCGCCGGGTCGTTACATCCTCCTACACTTATACATTCGTTCGTCCTCGAACGAGCATAGAGACATACCTGAAGTAGTGAAAAGATGAGGGTAACGACTGCGCATATCCTGCTCGGTCTCCCAGGTCGCCTCCTCGACCGGCTGACCCTGCCACTGAACCTTCACTGATGCAATGTTCTTTGACCTCAACTTCCGAACCTGCCTGTCCAATATTGTCACCGGCTCCTCAACATAAGATAGACCCTTATCCAACTGGACTGAACTAAAATCCAACACGTGCGATGGATCACCGTGATACCTCCGGAGCATCGAAGCATGCAATACCGGATGAACTCCTGCCAAGATGGGAGGTAAGGCAAGCTCATAAGCAACCTCCCCAACACGCCTCAATATATCAAAAGGACCAATAAACCTCGGACTCAACTTCCCTTTCTTCCCAAATCTCATAACGCCCTTCATAGGCGAAACCCGAAGCAGAACCCGCTCTCTAACCATATAGGAAACATCACGAACCTTCCGATCTGCAACTCTTCTGTGTTGACTGGGCTGTACGGAGTCTATCCTTAATCACCTTAACCTTCTCCAAAGCATCCTGAACCAAGTCTGTGCCCAATAATCTAGCCTCACCCGGCTCAAACCAACCCACCGGGGATCTACACCGCCTACCATATAAAGCCTCATACGGTGCCATCTGAATGCTAGACTGATAGCTGTTGTTGTAAGCAAACTCCGCCATTAGCAAGAACTAATCCCAAGACCCTGCAAACTCAATCACACATGCACGAAGCATATCCTCAAGAATTTGAATAGAGCGCTCGGGTTGTCCGTCTGTTTGAGGGTGAAATACTGTACTCAACTCCACCTGAGTACCCAAATCATGCTGTACGGCCCTTCAGAACCGTGATGTGAACTGAGTACCTCTATCTGAAATGATGGAAACTGGAATACCATGCAGACGAACAATCTCCCGGATATAAATCTCTGCCAACTGCTCCGAAGAATAGGTAGTACACACAAGAATGAAGTGTGCGGACTTGTTCAGCCGATCCACAATAACCCAAATGGCATCAAACTTTCTCAAAGTCCGTGGGAGTCCAACTACGAAGTCCATGGAGATCCGCTCCCACTTCTACTCCGGAATCTCTATCTGCTGAAGCAACCCACCCGGTCTCTGGTGCTCATACTTCACCTGCTGACAATTGAGGCACCGAGCTACAAACCTAACTATATCTTTCTTCATCCGACTCCACCAATAGTGCTGCCTCAAATCCTTGTACATCTTCGCGGCACCCGGATGAATGGAATACCGCGAACTATGGGCCTCCTCTAGAATCAACTCCCGAAGCCCATCAACATTGGGTACACAAATCCGACCCTACATCCTCAATACCCAGTCATCACCAATAGTGACATCTCTGGCATCACCATGCTGAACCTTGTCCATGAGGACAAGCAAATGAGGGTCATCAAACTGATGCTCCCGGATACGATCAAATAAGGAAGACTGATAAACCACACAAGCAAGGACCCGACTGGGCTCCGAAAGATCCAACCTTACAAAATGACGGGCTAAGGCCTGAACATTCATCGCCATAGGCCTCTCTGCCGCTGGCAAATAAGCCAAACTCCCCAAACTCTCTGTCCAGCGACTCAAAGCATCAACCACCACATTGGCCTTGCCCGGGTGATACAAAATAGTGATATCATAGTCCTTCAGCAGCTCTAACCACCTCCTCTGACGCAAATTAAGATCCTTATGCTTGAACAGATGCTACAAACTCCGGTGATCAGTATAAATATCACAAGGCACACCGCATAAATAATGACCTTTGATCTTCAAGGCGTGAACAATATCAGCTAACTCGAGATCATGGACATGATAATTCTTCTCATGTACCTTCAACTGTCTGGACGTGTAGGCAATCACCCTACCGTCCTGCATCAATACCGCTCCAAGGCCAATCCTTGAGGCATCACAATAGACAGTATATGACCCCGAACCTTTAGGCAATATCGAAACCGGGGCTGTAGTCAAAGCTGTCTTGAGCTTCTGAAAGCTCGTATCATACTCTTCCGTCCACTGGAACGGAGCACCCTTCTGGGTCAGCTTGGTCATAGGGGCTGCAATAGATAAAAACCCCTCAACAAATCGACGGTAATAACCCGCCAAGCCAAGAAAACTGCGGATCTCGGTAGTTGAGGATGGTCTGGGCCAACTATGCACTTCCTCCACTTTCTTCGGATCCACCCGAATACCCTTACTCGATAGCACATGGCCTATGAATGCCACGGAATCCAACCAAAACTCACATTTTGAGAACTTTGCATATAACTTCTTTTCCCTCAAAGTATGAAGCACGGTCCTCAGGTGCTGCTCATGATCTTCCCGACTCCGGGAATACACCAGAATATCATCAATAAAGACAATGTCGAACGAGTCAAGATATGCCCGGAACACACTAGGCATCAAATGCATTATGGCTGCTGGGGCATTGGTCAGCCCAAATGACATAACAAAGAACTCCTAATGACCATACCGAGTCCTGAAAGCATTCTTCGGGATATCTGGCTCTCGAATCTTCAACTGATGGTAACCTGAACGCAAGTCAATCTTAGAAAACACTCGTGCACCCTAAAGCTGATCAAACAAACCATCAATACGGGGCAAAGGATAACAGTTCTTTACTGTTACTTTGTTCAACTGGCGATAATCAATGCACATACGCATAGAACCATCCTTTTTCTTCACAAACAAGACAGGAGCACCCCAAGGTGATACACTGGGCCGAATAAAACCCTTATCAAGCAATTCCTGTAACTGATCCTTCAACTCTTTCAACTCAGGAGGGGCCATACGATACGGAGGAATAGAAATGGGTTGAGTACCTAGCAACAGATCAATGCCAAAATCAATATCTCTATCTGGCGGCATGCCCAGAAGATTAGCTGGAAACACATCCGAAAAACCCCGTACTACAGGGAATGAATCAACTGTAGGGGTATCAATACTGATATCTCTCACATAAGCTAGATACGCGTTGCACCCCTTCTCAACCATACGCTGAGCCTTAAGGTATGAAATAACTCTACTGGAAGTATGATCTTGGGTACCCCTCCACTCTACTCGCGGTACACCTGGCATACCCAGCGTCACGGTACCAGTCCATGCCCAAGATAACATCAAAATCTACCATGCCGAGCAATAATAAATAGGCTCTGGTCTCAAAACCACTAAGAGCAACCACACACGACAGATAAACGCGGTCCACAACAAGAGAATCTCCCACAAGAGTAGAAACATAAACAGGGGAACTCAAAGAATCTCGATATACGCCCAAATGCCGGGCAAAATAAGAAGACACATAAGAATAAGTGGAGCCTGTATCGAATAAAACCGATGCATCTCTATGACAAACCAGGACAATACCTATGATGACAGAATCAGAGGCGACAACCTCGGTACGGGCAGGAAGGGCATAATATCTGGCCTGGCCTCCCCCTATAGGGCGGCCTCTACCTCCCTGACCTCCACCTCTAGCTGGCTGAGCAGGTGGGGTAGCAATTGGAGTTGTAACCATAGCCTGAGAACTCTGCGGGGCACGCTGTGGCTGAGAAGTCTGTGGAGGTGCACACCTCCTAAGTCCGGGGAAATCCCTCACCATATGGCGTGTGCCACCACACTCAAAACAAGCTCTAGGAGGATGTGGCAGCTGTGACTAGCTCGGGCCAGGTCTGCTGGACTGACCACTGAAAGCACCCCGCGCAGGAGGCGCACTAGATACTAGAGGTGCATAATAAGGCTCCTGAGGCCTAGGAGGAGCTGGAATACCACTGGCTATTGGAAGATCTGAATGAACGGGGCGACTCATATAACCCCTACCATGATGAACTTTAGCTGGAGCACGGGTAACAGAATAATGGCCCGACTCCCGAGACCTCTTGGCCTCCCTCTCCTCTCTATCCCTAGTATGCATACCCTACACTCTCTTAGCAATTCTCACCACCTGCTGATAAGAAATATCCATCTCCAATTCACGAGCCATGCTAGACCTGATGCTGGAAATAAGCCCCTCAATAAATCGGCGAACCCACTCGCGAATAGTAGAAACCAAAGCTGGTGAATGTCTAGCCAAGCTAGTGTAACAGACAACATACTCTGGGACAGTCATAGCACCCTAGCGCAAGTGCTCAAACTCTGCGTGCCACGCGTCCCTGAGGCTCTGAGGAACATACTCTCTCAGGAACATATATGAAAACTGAGTCCAAGTCAGGAAAGTTGCCTCATCCGGACTGTCTAACTCATAAGTAGGCCACCACTCATAGGCGGCTCCTCGAAGCTGGAAGGTAGTGCAAGAAATCCCGCTCGATCGTGATATACCCATGGTACGGAGAATACGGTGGCACTCATCTAAAAATACCAAAGCATCATCAAATGCTAGACCACTGAATACATGAGGCTTATACTTCTTTAACCTCTCAAGCCTTCGTTGCTCATCCTCTGAAGCCGCTGGCCTATCCTCGGGCTGATAAGGGACTGCAGGCTGTACAAGAATAATCTTTGGGACCTGATCAACATGCACTCGCTGCTCAAGAGTGCGGGCGGCGGGAGTCTATGATCCTCCCCCGACCTGAGATGTGGCTGCAGCAAGAGGAAGCAACCCTACCAGAGCCAGAGTGGTGTAAATGCTCATGAATTGTGCAAGAGTCTTATGGAAAGCTGGAGTAGTAGTAGCAGTAGGCGTATCAGGTGCCTGGACTCTGGATGGAACTGCTGGTGGCACCTCGGTGGCAGCTCGCGTGGGTGCTCTGGCTGCACCACGTGCGCGTCCTCGGCCTCTACCCCGACCCCGACCTCTAACGACTCCAGTAGGGGCACCGGTGCCCGATCATCTCTGGTATCACGTGTCCTCACCATCTGTGAGAGAATAGAAGACAGAAGTTTAGAATTGTGATATCAAAAATAACGCACGATAAGGAAATCAAATGAAGTGGAATTTTCCTAACAGTTACATAGCATCTCGTAGATAAGTACAAGCACCTCTGTACCGATCCGCAATACTCTATTAAACCGGCTTGTGATTTATGACTCATATGAACCTAGAGCTCTGATACCAACTTGCCACAACCCCAGTTTTCCCTCCGTGAACTATCGTGACGGCACCTAGTCTCTACGACTAGGTAAGCCTAACAATTTGCGGAAAAAGGGAAAATAACCGATAAAAACAATTAAAACTGCGGAATAAACATAATGAAGGTTTAAAGATGCCGCTCGACATATACTATACATCTCTCATACTGAAACTACATTTCCCGAAACTTGGAATCTCATAAAATCACAAGCTATTGAATAACTACAAGTGTCTAACTCCAGAATGTCTAAACAAAAGTAAATACAGAAGGGCTAATACTATAAGAGAGAATGGAAAAGGGACTCCTCGGTCTGCGGACGCGACAGATATACCTCGAAGTCTCTGGAGAATCACCTCGTCTCAAGGGTAGTAGGCTGAGTCGAAGTACCTAGATCTGCACATGAAAAAGATGCGCAGACATGGCATGTGTACTCCACAACGGTACTTAGTAAGTGCCAATCCTAACCTCGGTCGAGTAGTGACGAGGAAAGTCAGGGCCCTACTAATTATAGCTGAAAAACGAGGTAAAACAATATAGAATACGATAATAAAATTAAATGTTAACAGTATGAAATAACACAGTATAATAGGAATGACAACAACTATAACAGAGACAAAATAATCACAGAAGGAATACAGCTCAACACAGAGATAACAACCGGGGATCTCCCAAGATACCGTCCTGTTGTCCCAAATATAAATATCCAGTGGATCTCCTGGGTGCCATCTCGTAGTCCAACTCATAGTACGCGGGGATCTCCCAAAATACCGTTCCGTAGTCCCAAATGTAAATAACGAGTACTAGGGGAATCTATCGGGTGCGATCCCGTAGTTCCAATATAAAAGTGAAGGGGAATCTCCGGGAATACAAATCTGTAGTCCCAAAGTAAACATGCAGGGGGGTCTCCCGAGATACCGTCCCGTAGTCCCAAAGTAAACACACAACAGCAACACGAAGAACATTCAATTCAATCCAGATTTCATACCAAGGTAAAACATGTATTTCTAACCTAGCTTGCTGCACAGAATTCAATTAAAGCAATTTGAGCAAGTAAGGCAATTAAATCAATTAGACATGCTTCCCTAAGCTAATAGTAGGCTTAAATTGCAAGTAGTATAAACCGGAAAGGAAACACAATTATAGTTACTTAATGAAAACTTAATTTTCAACAATTAGCACAAGTACGCACTCGTCACCTCACGTACAAGGCATTTCAAATATCAACAATACCAAATCCTAAGGGGAGTTCCCTCACACAAGGTTAGGCAAGCCACTTACCTCGAACTGGCTCAAAAATCAACCCGATACCACACTCTTGCCACGAGTACTCGACTCCAAATGGCCCAAATCTATTCAAAGTAATTGCATAATGTAAATAACACTTAAAGTAACTAATTCCACTAATTAATTCTAAGCTAATACGTGAAATTAAGAAAAATGACCAAAGCGCCCCCGGGCCCACATCTCGGAATCGGCTTATCTTTACAAATTCGGAATCCTCACACACTCACGAGTTCAGTCATACCAAAAGTACTAAAATCAAACCTCAAATAGTCCCTCAAATCACCACGCAAAGCTCTCCAATTAACCAAGCCCTAACCCACAATTTTACCACTAATTTTCCTTCAAATTTCGTGCTTACAATGATAAAATCACCATAATAATGAAATTAGGGACAAAGAACCTTACCTCAATGAATCCCTTTGAAAATCCCCCTTGAAAATGCTCCCCAAAGCTTTTCCGTTTGAAATGTTATGAAAAATAGCCCAAATTCGCGAAGGGCGAAATATATATGTTCTGACCCAACAAAACCGCATCTGCGGTCTATCTAGCGAACCTACAGAGCCGGACCTACGGTCCAAGGTGCGCATCTGCGGTTCTTCACTTATTCGCCAGCCACCGCACCTGCGATGACCTTCTCGAACCTGCGCCTTCGCAGATGCGCCCAAATTTCCGCATCTACGGCTCCAGCCTTTCTTCCTCTTGGCTGCATCTGCATCTTCTCTTTCACTTCTACGGGCTCGCACCTATGGTCCTCAAGCCGCAGGTGCGGTTATGACATCAAACTCAGCAGCTTCAGCTACAAATTCCCAACTCCAAACTTCCTGTTAACCATCCGAAATCATCCCGAGGCCCCCCGCGGCCTCAAGCAAAAGCACGAACAAGTCATATACCACTCTCCAAACTTATACCAATCCTCAAAAAACCTAAAACAACATCGAAACATCGAATTAACCATGGATTCAAGCCTAAGAACTCCAAAAACTCTCAAATTACGTTTTTGATCAAAAAGTCTATCAAACCTCGCCCGAATGACCTAAACTTTTGCACACACGTCACATTCAACCCTACGGAGCTATCCCAATTTTTGGAATTTCATTCCGACCCTTAGATCAAAATCTCACTATCGAACCGGAAACTTCAAAATTTGAACTTTCGGCATTTCAAGCTTAAATAAGCTACGGACCTCCATAACACGATTCGAACACGCTCCTAAACCCGAAATCACCCAAAGGAGCTAATGGGACCAACACAATTCCATTATGAAGCCGTCTTCACACTGCTCCGACTACGGTCCAAATTCTAAAACTTAAACTCCCACTTAGGGACTAAGTGTCCCAAAACTTTCTGAAACTCCAAATACATCCTCCCGGCAACTCACAATAGCAGAAACAAACACGGAGAATGCAGTTAATAGGGGATCGGGGCGTTAATTCATAAAACGACCGGCCGGGTCATTACAAGTTTACTAAAACATTACTTTCACTATACTAATTTATTCATCAGTTATTATATATTAATTTTGCTCCGCGAGAATTATAAAATTAATATATGAATAACATAGAGATAAAATATATAGACATGATAATAAAGTAATTAAAAACCATCATTTCAGCATAGTATGAAATGTAAATAAAAAGTTTCAAGCCAAGAATATATAAAAACTAAGATAGTATTATAAAATATATCAAGCTTCATCAACTATCCCGACGAAAAGAGATTACACCATTATGGAGTAAGAAAAGCTAAAAAAGATATTTAAAAGACTAAAAATATTTAAAGGACTAAGAAAATACTTTTACTTCAAAGAAAGAAGACCAAGACTAGTTCTTGTCTTACAGAAGATTGGATATCCTTATACAAAGAGAGCTTGCTATTTATAAGAAAAGACGAGTAGCTTTTGTAATGTTCTACTTTTGCGAATGTCAAATCTATGTATGCGAAATGACCTTTGTGTACGTATATTCCATATATGAAACTATGACACTTGTGCTTCACTCTTGACTTTCATGAGTTAGTCTTGCAAATGTAGGTTCCATGTATGCGAATGTGACCTTTGCAAATATAGATTCCACACATGCATCTACGATTCTTTTGCTTCCATTCTTGACTTCATGAGTTAGACTTGCAAATGTAGGTTCCATGTATGCAAATGTGACCTTTGTGTATATAGATTCCACATATGCATCTATAGCTCTTTTGCTTCCATTCTTGGCTTCATGCGTTAGACTTGCAAATGTAGGTTCCATGTATGCGAATGTGACCTTGCGTATATAGATTCTACATATGCAACTATGCTCCTTTTCATCTCTAATTATCTCTTTCCATAAGCCCATATGTATATTCTACATTTGCAAATATGAAGATGGTGTGTGCAACAGTGGCTTTGCTTCATTCTCTTGTCTTTTAGCTTTTTTCCTTCTTTTTCATATTTTTTCTTCCTACAAGATTTGTTAGAAAATATGCGAGGATAGTATCTCATTATTCATATTTTATTTTAAAAACTTATTTTTTACATATGAAATTATATGAATAATTTATATCCATCAAATACCCCCATGCTTGAACTTTTGCTCGTCCTCGAGGAAAAAGAATACTTTAAAAGTATATCTTCCAAAATCCATGACTATTGTAGGATAGAAAATTTATACAAAACAAACACCCTCCAATATGGTCAATGCAATTAACCTTTTTAAATTCACCAAATCTTTTACCTTATTTCTTAATTCTACTTTTTTTTGGTAGGAAAGATAGTTCATATTATATAAACTTAAAGTAGTACAGCACACCAAGTTAGTTGATGCATAAGAGGCATCAACTTACAAAAAACTCCCAGACTAGAGTCATAGGGTGTAGTATCAGACGTAGATAACAAACTACTATTAAGAGACAACAAACTACTATAGGAAGTACTACTATTACACACACTAGTTGAACCAGAGAGCAAAAGGTCAGAAACCCTAGTACTATTCCTAATAAGCCTCCGTTGGTAGATGCCTTGTTGATCCCGGTGGAAGAGTGACTTGACAAAAGATGGTGGTTGTCCAAAAATTCTGCATTGTTCCTTTAGCTACAGGGCTCCATATGAGGCTAATCTATCAGCTACACTGTTTTGCTCTCTGTAGATATATTGTAGGGACGGACTATCCAGTTGTTGAAGCAAGAACCTGCAGTCACTGATTATGTTAGTATATTTGATAAGAGGGGAAGTAAATATACCTAGTATTGTACGAGCATCCGTCTCAATGACGAGTGGTGTGAGATGTTGGTGTATATCAATTTTGAGTCCCATGAGTAAAGCAAGCAGTTCAGTTTGAATTGGTGCACCCTCTTGTACTGTTCCTGCAAAGCCTAAAATCCAATTTCCCTAACTGTTACGGAAAACACCCCCAATGCCATATTTTCCCTTCTCGGGGAACAAGAGCCATCAATATTTAGTTTAAACGTTTGTTGAGCAGGAGGGTGCCATTTGATGTAAAGGGGTGTTGAAACAGAATTTCTTATAGAAGATTGTGTTAAGAAATAAAATTCTGCTGCATTTTTGACTATGTGAGATAGGTGTAAAACAACTTTAGGATTTTCAAAAGATGCTTATTTCTGGCTATCCAGATATGCCATAGAACAAACAGAATTAGTGTTGTGGAGGGTATATTATAAGGAGTATAGGGGGATGAGGTGTTTATGAGTTTATGTAACCAACCAAGAGTGTTATGAACTTGTATAGGAGGAAGAAAGGTAGTCATAGGGATTCCAAGGGCAGTCCATAATGGAGATGTATTCGAGCAATCCAAAAATAGATGATGTATTGTTTCAGGCTCCATGTTGCATTGCTTACATAGATCTGATTGAAGAATTCCCAGTCTTTGCAGATATGAAGCTGTGGGCAGTCTATTATGGGAAAATAGACATAGGAAAATTTTTAATTTTGGTGGAATGTGAAGTTTCCACATCCACCTGTAGGACTGTGAGAGTGGCATATTAATAGGAGTGTTCGATAATAAAGCATTACATATGGATTTAGTGGTAAATATTCCATTTTCATTAAGTGACCAGTAAAGTTGATCTGGCGTTACTGGTGTGGTAGGCATATATACATTAGTAATTTGTGAGTACAACTGAGGGGGTAACTGGAACGGTAAAGTATCTAGATGCCAAGCTTTATCGTGGTAGTAATTTGACACTAGTTGTGTCTCCTCATTTTTTGGCAATGGTCCTTGAATGTAGCTACGTAGTGTTTTATTACGGGTGATCCAGGGGTCAATCCAAAACTTGACATGATGCCCCGTTGAGAGATTCCACTTAACACCTACTTGGAAGTAGGACCATGCCTTGATAATATGTCGCCAAGTATTTGAGCTGTTAACTCTTACTGAGGAGGGTGGCCTTATGTTAGCATGTAAGAGAACTTGTGCCCACAACTGCTGTGGATTATGGAATAATCTCCATGCTAAGCCTGCATGTAAGGCTTTATTTTTAATACGTAGATTTTTAATACCTAATCCCCCTTGGTCAATAGGTTGTGTAACTGTTGACCATTTGACTAGATGAAGCTTTTTCTGTTGGGGAGTAGTTCCCTAAAGAAAATTACGTTGGTACCGATTGAGGTATGTAAGTATATATTCTGGGATTTGAATATACTGCATTAAATGATTAGGAAGATGATTTAGGGTGGATTTTATGAGAGTGATTCTGCCTGCTGTTGATAGGAAAGCAATCTTCCAACCTTGCAGTTTATGTTTGAAATTGTTCAGTAGAAATTGATAATCCCTTTTGCAGGGTCTCTTTGTAAAAATGGGAAAACCTAGATACTTACGAAAAGTTTTCCCTTCATTCATCTGAAAAATCTGGACTATGACTTGTCTAATAGAAGGTTGACAGTTATTAGAGAAATAGATTTGTGATTTCTCAAAATTTATGGTTTGACCCGATTGTTGGGTAAACTGATTAAGGGTAGTGACAATTGACTGACATGTATTGGCAGTAATTTGTGATGTTAGTATGATATCATCTGCAAAGAGCAAATGAGATATTTGGGGTCCCCTTTTTGATATAGTGAGGGGCATCCATTCTCTGTAGTCAACAACTGTATTGATGCGCTGGGATAGCATTTCTAGGCAGAGTATAAACAAATAAGGTGATAAGGGGTCACCTTGCCTAATACCTCTTGTAGGCGTAAAATACTCAGATGGGCTACCATTTATTAGGATTGAAGTAGAAGTAGTCGTAATGCACGACATAATAAGCTGTATGATATCCTTTGGGAAATTTAAGGAAACTAGTGTGTTATGAATGAAAATCCATTCTAACTTGTCGAAAGCCTTTTCAAGGTCTAGTTTTAGAAGCATATTCAGTTTATGGCCTTTCCTTTTCTGAAAACTATGTAGGATTTCTTGAACAATGATAGCATTATCAGCAGCTCTCTTATTTTTATGAAAGCTAGACTGACTAGGATGTATAAGACGCTCTAAAAAAGGTTTTAATCTATTTACTATAATTTTTGTTACAACTTTATAAATAGTATTACAAAGACTGATAGGTCTATATTGAGAGATTGCGGAAGCATTATCATTTTTTGGGATGAGACAAATAAAAGTATTGTTAATAGAGGGATCAATACGGAATTCAGTAAATACTTAACGACAAAAATTTTTGACAGAATCTCCTATAATATGCCAGTATTTCTGATAAAAGACAGGGTGGAGACCATCTGGTCCCGGGGCTTTTAAAGGTTGAAAAGAATAGATAGCATCAATGATTTCCTCATCCTGTAAAGGACGAAGTAAAAGAAGATTTTCCTCAGTAGTTAGAACATTATAGGAAAATATGTTGTTATTAGGATAAGAGAGAGCATTAGTAGTTGTGAATAAATTTTGGTAGAAAAGAGTAATGTGGTATTTTATGTGATTAGGATGGGTGATCCAATTGCCCCCTTGATCCTGAATAGGTGTAATTCTATTTTGTCTTCTACGATTTATAGTAGACAGATGGAAAATTTTTGTATTGGCATCCCATTATTAAGCCAATTTATACGGGATTTTAATTTCCTAAAATCCTCCTCGAGAATTAGAAGATGTTTATAGTCCATGATGAGTTGTTGTTCTAAGTTTTGCAAACATATGCTAGTGGGATAATGGATAGAAGATTGGAGACCACCTAGTCGGGCTAAGGTCTTGTTCTTTCTTCTAAAAATATTCCCAAAAGTAGAAACATTCCATTCTAGTACTAACTTGGTGAACTTATGTATAGCTGGCAAGAAATTTAAATTGTCCATCCAGGTTTGTTTAACCACAGTAGGAAAAGTAGGGTGTGAAGTCCAAATTGTTTCAAAATAAATTTTTTTTTTGTCTAGGAAGAGTCCTATGTTGGAATTCTAGTTTGATGGGACAATGGTCTGAGTGTGTTCGTGGGAGATGAGTGACCATTGCCTCAGGGAATTGTTGTATCCAACTATAATTTGCAACAACGCGATTAATACGCTCAAGTATGTTAGCAACATTATGTCTCCCATTTGTCCAAGTATAATGACTTCCTTTATATCCTAAATCTATCAAGTTGCAATAATTAAAACAGTCCAAGAGTTTATTAGAACGTGACATATTAATAGGAAGGCCACCAAATTTGTCAGCAGCATGTGTAATTTCGTTGAAATCCCCTCCTAAAATCCAAGGGCCTTTATAATTATCATATACACACATTAATTTATCCCAAAATGCTTTTCTATTAGCTAAGTCTGTGCTTGCATAAATTGCAGTAAACAAAAATTTATAAGGCAAGGGACGTACCTGTGTGTGACAGTGAACCTCCTGGGCAGTAGTGGCTACTGGCTCAACATTTCTTACATTGGAGAGCCATAAAATGGCTATTCCCCCCAGATTGCCCTATGGCAGCTACCTCTATGAGTCCATTAAAACTGAAATCATTCCTGATGTGTTGATGAGTTTGACAATGAGTCTCTAGAAGCACAACCATGGATGGCCTATTGTAATCAAGAAGTGACCGGAAGTTCCTTCTGAAATCAGCGGATTGTGCCCCTCTACAGTTCCAAATTATAATACTCATATTATAATTATCTGATTCAAGCAGGCTGCTCCTTGGATTCCTCCAATTGATGTTGCTCTCCCCTGGTCGTAGACTGAAAGTTGGTAGAAGGAGCATGGCATATTTTCCGACGTCGGGATTTGTTGTAGGCCTTATCCGGAATGATACCTTCATCAGTCGTTGAGGACACCTTACGTAAATTTTTCTTTCATATTCCTCCTTCTGGACAAACACTTTTATCCCGTCCAGGCATGCATGAACTGCCCTTGTTTCCCTGTTGCAGACGATGGCTGCTTCGAGTTCTGCCTGAAAATTCTAACCTTGTTCTGGTGAGTTGGGATGTGGTGGTGATTGGTTTGGTAAAGTTGGTGGTGTTGCTGGTGATGTTTTCTCCAGTAGTGGGAAATGTAGTTGAGGAAGAAGGTATGGTTGAGTCCAAGGGGTTGTCGGGGTTGGAGAGGGAAAGAATGGAAGATGAACTCGATGTGGGTAGAGATGGGTGGGATCCCAAGTGGGTGTTGGGAGATTTAGTGGTTGGTAGGGGGCAAGGTGGGGTGCTTGCATGAGAGACCAATGATACCTCCCGTATATATTGGTCCCTATGTGCATGCCTTCCGCAACTATCTGGGCAAGATCCGTTGGGTTGTTTATCAGAATTGTCTCCTCCTGTTGGTTTACCTCCATGGTGAATGTTAAGGCATGATTTTGAAGACCTATCTCTAGCCATGAGACTGGGGTTGGTGTGGTTGGAGGACTTTGTGCTGTGTAAATGATGGAATGTGGTTCCATTATCAAGTGGGAAGGAGGAATTGAGTATGGTGTTGGAATGACACTGTGTTGGAGCCGGTGTGTGTTCTGATTGTGATGAGGGTGTGATGGAAGTATTATGTGTTGAAGAGGTGGTGGAAACATCTTGTAACGTGGGAGAAGGGAGTGTAGGAGTGATGGAAGGGCTCTTTCCAGAATTTGAATTAAAAGGTGGGCATGCAACTATACCAGTGGTAGACATTAGCAGTGGGATTGATGGAATTGGAGTGTGTGTAGTTGATGGAGGTGAAGAAAAAACAGTGGAGGCCTCATGATAGCCTATTTGCATGGATGGTGTAATAGGGATTGGAGTGTTCGAAGATGAATTGTTTAGGTCGGTCAAGGGGGATTTGTTTTTTGTGATTGGCTTTGATGAGAAAGCATTGTCTATAGCAGATAGAGTAGTTAGAATTGGGGAATTTGGATTTACTGGCATGTGGGGATTGGCAACGTGTCTATGTGCATGTGTTGATATAGGGAGGAGTTATTACTTTGACCAAATGGAACCGAGTGGACCAGTGGCGGTAGATGTATTTGAGTGGTAGTGGGTTGAGAGGAATTAGTCATTGGCGGTTGTCTAAGTGTAGGGTGATTGTCATTATAGTCCGTTTGACTTAACAAATTATATTTATTATTAGACAAGGAGTGTGAAGTTACCAAAACCTCCTTGTTATTAAGATTAGAACTAGTATTAACTTGATTAAGAGATAGATCAGTGAAAGATAGAGAATTAGGTGTAATTAAATTTTTTGAATCATTGGCATGCATACCTGGCTTGCGTGTGGCCTGTGCTTGCAAGTCTGCCATGCCTGCATGCTGAATTCCTTTGAGTGCATTGTATCTTTTGGTTGGTTTCTTGGGAAATTGCACAGTTTGCCATTCTTCTGTAGGGTTCTGAGTAGTAGTAGGATTGGTAGGATTCGAAGTAGGTAATTTATTTAAGTTTTGTTTAGTAATGTAGTCTGTGCAAGAGCGTTGATTATGCCCCATTCGTCCACATTTTATACATAGCAAATTGAGGCTCTCATATAATATGGCCTGCTTGTGGTTTCCTATGAATACATGAGATTTTAAAGGTTTGTCTAATGACACTTCAACACATAAGCGTGCATATCTTCCTCTTGTTGTTGAGGAAGTGCATGTATCCACAGTTAATATTTTCCCAATCTTATTTCCCACTTGTTGTAAAATTTTTTGGTCGTAAAATTCAGTGGGTAGTTCAGGTAAGCGCAACCAAATAGCAGAGTATGTTAATTTTGTTTCAGATGCCATGAACTTTGGCTCCCACTGGCGTACTGATAGGAAATGGTTTAAGATGAACCAGGGTCCATCATGGAGAGCGCAAACCTTGTTTTCTTCTTTTTGAAATTTAAGTAGAAAAAAATCAGACCCTAAATCGATAAGAGGCATATTTTCTGTTGGTTTCCATAGTGCATAGAGTTTCTGCCTAAGAAGTTCATGGCCAATTTTTCGATCATATAACTTAATAATGACAGCATGTTGCCATGGTTTATAAATTCTTACCTTTTCCTCTGTAGATAAAGGAATAAAGATGTTTGGGTCAGCGGGAGCTTCCAATTCGTCCCTAAAAGCCATAGGATGTTTAAGCTGCATATCTATGTTAATGGTAGAAGTTGTAATATTTGCAGAAGTTAAAGTAGATAGATATGTTTGGAAAGCAGGTTTCAGTTGTTCCAAGTGATCAAATGAGTCTATGTTCATATCATTTTCTAGTTGTTATGGTAAATTTGTTGGTGAAACTGGGGAGGTGGAAGAAGTTGAAATCATGTGTTTATCCGGTGGTTTTGGTGGAATTGGAGATGAGGATGGAGAAGCAGAACTTGAGGGTTTCAGAGAGAGAGAGAGTCATTTCCTGAATTCTGCTTTGATCAACAAGAACTTGCAATCTTCTTCCCTTGAATCTTTCAGAATTGATAGATTTATGATCTCTTATTCAGTTAGTATCATACTCTTGTCCATAGGCTTGCTCCTCATGTTTTCTCCACTAATATAGATTCAACACAGATTTCTAGAATCTTTTTAGGACTTTTCTTGGTTTGAATGTCAGGCTTCAAGCTGGTAGGATAAGGATTTAGAGGTGACTATTTTTTTCCCACCTTGGAGCAAACATTTCTTAGTGATCGATATTTTCTCCTTTTGGTAACACTTATTTTTTTTATTTTTTTTATTTTTTTTTGTAATTTCAAACACCATATATTCACATAATTTTTTTAAACTTTTTTTCCTTCTTCTTCCATCCCTTTTTTTTTATAAAATATATACACCAATCTATGCTCATTTATAACTAGAAGATCTCATTTTTATAAGTCTCAAAGAAGGGTTTTATATATATNGTTTTGGCTGAGTTCTGTGGCATTCCTAGGCCATGTAATTTCTAGCGAGGGTATTCGGGTGGATCCGAGGAAGGTAGAGGCCGTGCAGAGTTGGCCCAGGCCGTCCTCAGCTACAGAGATTCGTAGTTTCATTGGCCTGGCGGGTTACTACCATCGTTTTGTGGATGGATTTTCATCGATTGCTGCCCCTATGACTAGATTGACCCAGAAGGGTGCCCCATTTCAGTGGACAGAGGAGTGTGAGGTGGGCTTTCAAAAGCTCAAGACAGCTTTCACTACAGCCCCTATCTTGATGTTGCCTACCGGTTCGGGGTCTTATTCTGTCTATTATGACGCCTCGAGAGTTGGCCTTGGAGTAGTGTTGATGCAGGACGGTAGGGTGATTGCCTACGCGTCCAGACAGTTGAAGGTACATGAAAAAAATTACCCTGTCCACGACCTTGAGTTAGCTGCCATTGTTCATGCCTTGAAGATCTGGCGTCATTACCTGTATGGTGTGACTTGTGAGATCTATACTGATCATCGGAGTTTGCAGCACTTGCTCAAGCAAAAGGATCTCAATATGCGTCAGAGGAGGTGGTTAGAGCTGTTGAAGGATTATGACATCACTATCCCATATCACCCGGGCAAGGCCAATGTGGTGGCAGATGCGTTGAGTCACCGGGCGGAGAGTTTGGGGAGTTTGGCATATTTACCAGCTTCAGAGAGGCCTGTGGTGATGGATGTTCAGGCCTTAGCCAGCCAGTTCGTGAGATTGGATCTTTCGGAGCGCAGTCGGGTTCTAGCCTGTGTGGTTTCCCGGTCTTCCCTATTTGACCGTATCAGGGAGCGGCAGTATGATGACCCTCATTTGCTTGTCCTTCAGGACACGGTCCAGCGTGGGGATGCCAGAGATGTGACCATTGGAGATGATGGAGTAATGAGGATGCAGGGCCGGATTTGTGTGCCCAATGTTGATGGCCTTCGAGAGTTGATTCTAGCAGAGGCCCAAAGTTCGCGGTATTCCATCCATCCGGGTGCCGCGAAGATGTATCATGACCTGAGGCAGCACTATTGGTGGAGGTGAATGAAGAATGATATAGTTGGTTATGTGTCTAGATGCCTCAACTGCCAGCAGATGAAGTATGAGCACCAGCGCCCGGGTGGGTTGCTCCAGCAGATAGAGATTCCAGAGTGGAAATGGGAGCGCATCACCATGGATTTTGTATCTGGACTTCCACGGACCTTGAAGAAGTTTGATTCCATTTGGGCTATTGTGGACCGGCTGACCAAGTCCGCTTATTTCATTCCTATGTGTACCACTTATTCATCGGAGCGATTGGCGGAGATTTATATCAGGGAGATCGTCCGTCTGCATGGTATTCCAGTTTCTATCATTTCGGACAGAGGTACTCAGTTTACATCGCGGTTCTGGAGAGCTGTGCAGCAGGAGTTAGGCACTCGGGTGGAGTTGAGCACAGCATTTCACCCCCAGACGGACGGACAGTCAGAGCGCACTATTCAAATTCTTGAGGACATGCTCCGTACGTGCGTGATTGAGTTTGGAGGGTCTTGGGATCATTTCCTGCCATTGGTGGAGTTTGCTTATAACAACAGTTATCAGTCCAGCATTCGGATGGCACCGTATGAGGCTTTACTAAAGAAAAAATTATATAAAAAATTGTTTGACTTTCAAATTTACAATTACAGAAGAAAGCTTGAAAGAAATTGCGACCACACATATTCTTTGTGTAATAGACTAGCTAATTTAAGACCTTATCAGTCATTTGGTCCTGGTTTAAATATAAGCAAAAAATTACCTGAGCCAACATTCGAGTTGAATCATTAAATGGTTAAACAACCAGTTACTTAGGCATACTGATCACCATAAAGTTACTCCTGTGTAGGTGACTCTATTTTTGTAGAGGCCTTCATGAGATGCTCTGGTTATACAATAAACTGGATATTGACCAGATTAATTGATTAAGCATATAATTATCAAATTTATGTTGGACTTCTAAGGCTTCATTGCTTCATCCTCAATGGCTACGGGTATGTCACTATAATCCAGAGTTTAACATCGTCAGCTCGACTTATTACTTGTGAAATTCATCAGTCTATAAAAGTGACCGATGAATGTTTCTCAAAATATCTTCCTCTAACGATCCGATTGCTAATTTTACTTTTAGAATCCCATTCCCATAAGTAAGGCTCCCCTTATGTGCTTTTACTGTTTTATGACTTGCGGGGATGGTTAGTTCGGGATTTGGAAGAGTTCGGTTAGAATCGGAATACTTGGTTCCATGGTTTGGCTTTAAAAGGTTAAGTTTGACTTCGGTCAACATTTTAAGTAAACGATCTCTGCATCGGGATTTGATTGTTTCAATAGGTTTGTATGATAATTTTGGACTTGGGGTATGTTGGGATCGAGTTTTGGATAACCCGAAAGCATTTTGGCTGCTAATAGTGAAAGTTGGTTCATTGAAGATTTTAAAGTTCTTTAAATTTGGTTTGGAGTAAGTTTTGGTGTTATCGAGGTCCAATTGAGATTTCGAGACGGGGAATAGTTTGGTATAGTTATTTATGACTTGTTCGCAAAATTTGGTGTCATTCCAAGTAGTCTAATTATGTTTCGGCGCGTTCGGAGTAAGTTGGTTGGACTTGAAGTTCATAAGTTGATTCAATTTGGTTTGGGGTATGATTTTAGTTTCGTTGTTATTTTATGCATATTGAGGGTGCGAGTGAGTCCTTTTTATGATTTAAAACTTGTTGGCACGTTAGGGCGGGGCCTGAGGGTCCCGGAGGCCATTCAGATATTGCGCGAATTGAGTTGAAACTCAAGAGGGCTGCTGGTGCACCAGTTCTGCTGTGCCCGCACCTGCGAGATTTTGGCCGCAGGCACGAGCTCGCAGGTACAGGGGTTGGGTCGCAGATGCGGCTTCGGTAACATTGGTCTTGGACCGCAGATGCAGGTTTTTGTGCGCACCTGCGAACGCACAAGTGCAGTTGGGGAGGATGCAGATGCGGCTCATGCCGCAGGAGCGGCCCATACGTCGCAAAAGGGGGACCGCAGATGCGGAAATCCCGTCCGTAGAAGCGGCCCTCGCTGGGCTTAAGGAACACCGCAAAATCGGACCTAGAACCGCAGGTGCGGTACCCGCAAATGCGACAGAAGCACCGCAGGTGCTTATTGGAGGTAGAACACTTCATTTAAGTCTGGACTTTGGCATTTTGAGCTCATTTACCGCATTTCTTGGGCGATTTTTGGAGCTCTTATAGAGGGTTTTTTACCTAACACTTTCAGGTAAATAATTCCTCCACATTGTGAGTTAAATACATAGATTATGGGTAGATTTAACATATAAAATTTGCAAAATCATGGATTTAGATGAAAAACCTAGGTTTTGATAAAAATAGTATTTAACCACGAAAATGGTTATGGAATTTAGTGAAACTTATATATTTGAGTTCATGAGGTTATGGGAAACAACTTTCTTCGAAAATACCCGAAATCCGGGTACGTGGGCCCGATGGTGAATTTTAAGAATTTTTTAATTGGGGTTGGGTAATCAGTTTAATAGTAGGGATATGCACTTTTGAGCATGTATTGACTAATTTATATAACATTTGACTAGTTTCGAATCATTTGGCACCGAGTTTAGGGCTTTAAGCACAATCTTGGACCGGAAAGTAGGTTTTGACACGAGGTAAGTCTCTTTTCTAACATTGTAAGAGGGAATTAACCCCATAGGTGAATTTAATTCAAATGTGCTTCAATTTGCGGGGGCTACATATGTAATGACCCGACCAGTCGTTTTGAGATCTAGCGCGTTCTTCGGCTGTTTGAGGC
This sequence comes from Nicotiana attenuata, assembly GCF_001879085.1. Lineage (NCBI taxonomy): Eukaryota > Viridiplantae > Streptophyta > Magnoliopsida > Solanales > Solanaceae > Nicotiana > Nicotiana attenuata. The sequence continues at coordinate 55,390 of NW_017670603.1, forward strand.
CATGAGCAGCATCACTTAAGGTATTATGACTTGTACGCGTGGTTGTGTCACGACCCCAAATTCCCAACCCGGTCGTGATGGCGCCTCTCGTGAAGACAAGGCCAGCCAGACCAAACAGCACCTCTTTTAAACAGTTAAATACCATAAACAGTTGTTAAACATGATATAATAGTCATAATTTGCGGAAATAATGATAACAATAGGAGAAACCATCCCGACACAGCCCAAATCGGGGTGTCACAAGTCATGAGCAACTAAGAAATCCAGGTGCGAGTCTACTGAACACTAAATCCGATACAATAGTTCTAGGAATATGAAAATGATAAGATAGGGGAGGCACGGGGCTGCGGACGCTAACAACTACCTCGTAGTCTCCAAATCACTGCCTGGACTGGGAGGATCAGCACTCAGGAGCGGACTCTGCTATGCCTGTATCTACACACACGGTGCAGGGAGTAATGTGAGTACTCCGACCCAGTGAGTAATAAGCATAAATAATGACTGAGAATAAGAAATCACGGAAAAACACAGAGTAATCTATAATGCGGCAGTTTGAAACAAGTATTATGAAAGCAGTAAACCAATGGAAAGGAAATATGATAATTCTACAACAAGTAAGCAGTTAAGTGATAGACAGTAAAAGGAAAATCAACACATAGAATGGTACCCTATAGTACCCGTTGCGGCGTGCAGCCCGATCCATATATTTATCGTCGACGGCGTTCACTGGTGGTGTGCAGACTCCGGGAGGGGCCCCTTACGACCCAAGCGCAATAACAAGCCATCTCGTGGCACCAATCTAGGCCCTCGATCTCATATTAATATCAGTATAACACTGCTGCGGCGCGCCCGATCCCATAGTCTCCTCACATCTGGCCCTTGGCCATACTCACTCCAGAAATTATATAAGCCTCTCGGGCATTAGTAAAACTGTAGTTCTCAGCCCAAAACATCATTTAACATATCATTTTAGTTTCAAAAACCGAGTAAAAGTGGCTGAGTTGTAAAGCAGTAGAAAACGGTACGACTGAGTTCAAGTAGTAATTCAAAACAGTGAGGAAATAGCGATAAAAACTCCCGAAGGGTTCAAATAGTTGGCACGGAGCCCAAATATGGAAATCAGTCCAAATAATGATGATATCAATTAAACTTCAATCATATACGCGGCAAAAGCATCACTCGGGACGGACCAAGTCACAATCCCCGATAGTAAACGACCCCACGCTCATCATCAAGCGCGTGTCTCACCACAATATAGCACTACGATGTGCAAATCCGGGGTTTCAACCCCTCAGAACATAATTTACGTTCATTACTCACCTCGAACCGGCTAAAGCTCTAGCTCTCTATGCCCTTGCCTCTTAAATCGGCCTTCTCGCACGTAGAATCTGACCAAAACTAGAACGAATACGTCACAATAGGCTAAGGGAACAAAACCCAAGCGAAAACAATTAAAAATATCAAAAATCCCGAAATTAGCAAAACTCGAGCCACGGGCCCACTTCTCGAAACTCAGAAATTTTTACATCATTAGATTCCTCGTCTCCCCACGAGTTCATACATATAAAAATCACAAGAATCGGAGTCCAATTGACCCCTTAATTTCCCAATTTAAACTCTCTTAAACTCAAGCCCTAAACCTCCATTTTTTGTCCATAAATTCCTTAAATTTCAGTCCCAATCCGTGAAATATTAACATAGAAGTGTGTTTTAGGTCCAAAATCCTTACCTTATCGAAGTTCCCTTGAAATCTCTCTTCAAAATCGCCCAAAAACTCTAAGTCCGAAGTTAAAATGAATAAACCCTTCAAAAATCACGAAGAAGAACTATATATACCTTCTGCCCAGTCATAACCGCATTTGCGGTCCAGAACCCGCTTTTGCGGTTCCACTTCTGCGGTCATCTTCCCGCATCTGCAGAATTTCACTTAACCGACCCAACCGCATCTGCGGTCCACTCGCCGCATCTGCGGCTCCGCAGGTGTGGTCCCTTTTCCGCATCTGCGGTTCCAGGCCTCCCTCAGCCTTTCCGCTTCTGCGACTAAATCAACGCATATGCGATACCGCACCTGCGATACCGCACCTGCGGTCCCCAAACCGCAGGTGCGAAAACACCAGAAGCAGCAGAATATCTGCAATTGCACAAGTCCAAAACTCTTCCCGTTAGCCATTCGAAACCACTCCGAGGCCCCCGGGACCTCAACCAAAAGCACCAACACAACCTAAAACCTCATTCAAACTTGTTCCAATCATCAAAACACCTCAAGCAACACTAAATCTATAAATTCACATCGAATTCAAGCCTAAGCTTTATAAAACTTCCGAAATACGCTTTAGATCAAAAACCCAACCAGACCACATCCAAATGACCTGAAATTTTGCACACACATCCCAAATCACATAACGAAGCTAGAGCAACTTTCGGAATCCCATTCCGACCCTCAGATCAAAATCTCACCTATCAACCGGAATTCGCCAAAATACTAACTTCGCCAATTCAAGCCTAATTCTACACCGGGCCTCCAAAACCACTTCCGATCACACTCCTAAGTCACAAATCACCACCCAAAGCTAACCGAACCATCGGAACTCACATCCGAGCCCTCTAACACATAAGTCAACATCCAGTTGACTTTTCCAACTTACGCTTTCCTAAAAGAGACTAAGTGTCTCATTTCCTTACCAATTCCACTCCAACCACCAACCAATCAACTCGACCACATAAAACACGGATAACGAAGCATAAAGAAGCAAAAATGGGAAAACGGAGCGGTAACTCATGAGACGACTGGTCGGGTCATCACATCCTCCCCAACTTAAACAAACGTTCGTCCTCGAACGAGTCAAGAAATATACCTGAAGCCTTAAATAGGTGAGGATATCTGCTCCGCATCTCCCGCTCGGTCTCCCAGGTAGCCTCCTCCATGGGCCGACCTCTCCACTACACATTCACTAAAGCTATATCCTTCGACCTCAACTTTCAAACCTGACGACCCAAAATAGCCACTGGCTCCACATCAAAGGTCAAATCATCATCCAACTGAACCGTGCTGAAATCCAAAACATGAGACGGGTCCCCAACATACTTCTGGAGCATAGAAACATGAAATACCAGGTGCACACTCGTCAAGCTAGGTGGCAAAGCAAGCATATAAGCCACCTCCCCAATCCTCCTAAGTACCTCAAAAGGCCCAATAAACCCCGGACTCAACTTCCCTTTCTTTCCAAATCTCATAACACCCTTCATGGGCGAAACCTTCAGCAAGAACTTCTCACCAACATGTAGGACACATCGCGAACGTTCCGGTCCGCATAGCTCTTCTGATGCGACTGCGCTGTACGAAGTCTCTCCTGAATCACCTTCACCTTCTCTAAGGCGTCCTGAACCAAATCTGTCTCCAATAGCCTAGCCTCAGTGGGCTCGAACCAACCAACTGGGGATCTACACCGCCTTCCATACAAAGCCTCATACGGAGCCATCTGAATGCTCGACTGGTAGCTGTTGTTGTAGGCAAACTCGGCAAGTGGCAAGAACTCATCCCATGAACCTCTAAAATCAATAACACAAGCACGCAACATGTCCTCCAATATCTGAATAGTACGCTCGGACTGTCCGTCCGTCTGAGGATGAAACGCTGTGCTCAACTCCACCTGAGTACCCTACTCTCTCTGCACGGCTCTCCAAAACTGCAAAGTAAACTGAGTACCTCTATCTGAGATGATAGAAACCGGAACACCATGCAACCGAACAATCTCCCAGATATAAATCCCTGCCAATCGCTCTGAAAAATAGGTAGTACACACAGGAATGAAGTGCGCGGACTTGGTCAGCCGATCCACAATCACCCAAATAGCGTCGGACTTCTTCAAAGTCCGAGGAAGTCCAACAACAAAATCCATAGTGATCCTCTCCCACTTCCACTCAGGAATAACCATCTGCAGAAGCAGGCCACCCGGTCTCTGATGCTCATATTTCACCTGCTGACAATTGAGACACCGAGCTACAAATCCCACAATATCTTTATTCATTCTTCTCCATCAATAGTACTGCCTCAAGTCTTGATACATCTTCGCGGCACCCAGATGAATAGAATACCGCGAGCTATGGGCCTCCTCCAGAATTAACTCTCTAAGCCCATCCACATTGGGCACACAGATCCGGCCCTACATCCTCAACATTCCATCATCACCAATGGTCACATCTCTGGCATCATCATGCTGAACTCTGTCCTTAAGGACAAGAAAATGCGGATCATCATACTGGCGCTCTCTAATGCGATCATATAAGGAAGACCGAGAAACCACACAAGCCAACACCCGACTAGGCTCCGAAATATCTTATCTCACAAACCGATTGGCCAAGGCCTGAACATCAACTGCAAGGGGTCTCTCCCCAACTGGAATGTACGCCAAACTCCCCATACTCACTGCCTTTCGGCTCAAAGCATCGGCCACCACATTGGCCTTTCCCGGATGGTACAGAATAGTAATATCATAATCCTTAAGCAACTCTAGCCACCTCCGCTGCCTCAAATTAAGATCCTTTTGCTTGAATAAATGCTGAAGATTGCGATGATCAGTGAATACCTCACAAGATACACCATACAAGTAATGCCTCCAAATCTTCAATGCATGAACTATGGCAGCCAACTCCAAATCATGAACAGGGTAGTTCTTCTCATGGGGCTTCAACTGACGAGAAGCATAAGCAATAACTCTACCCTCCTGCATCAATACACAACCAATCCCAACTCTCGAAGCATCACAATATACGGTATATGAACCTGAAGGTGATGGAAAAACCAATACTGGAGCTGTGGTCAAAGCTGTCTTGAGTTTCTGAAAGCTCTCCTCACACTCATCCGACCATACAAACGGAGCACCCTTCTGAGTCAACTTAGTCAAGGGCGATGCAATGGATGAAAATCCCTGAACAAACCGGCGATAGTAGCCTGCCAACCCAAGAAAGCTACGAATCTCTGTGGCTGAGGACGGTCTTGGCCAACTCTGAACCGCCTCTATCTTCTTTGGATAAACCTGAATACCCTCGCTGGACACCACGTGTCCCAAGAAAGCCACCGAACCGAGACAAAACTCACACTTGGAGAACTTTGCATAAAGCTTCTCCTCCCTCAATATCTGCAATACAACTCGCAAATGCTCCGCGTGCTCCTCCTGACTACGCGAGTACACCAGAATATCATCAATGAATACAATAACGAACGAATCCAGATAAGGCCGGAATACACTGTTCATCAAATGCATGAACACTGCTGCGGCATTGGTCAGCCCGAAAGACATGACAAGAAACTCATAGTGACCATATCTAGTCCTGAAAGCAGTCTTAAGAATATCTAAATCCCTGATCTTCAACTGGTGATAGCCCGAATAGAGATCAATCTTAGAGAACACCCTTGCTCCCTGAACCTGGTCGAATCAATCATCAATGCGAGGCAAAGGATACTTGTTCTTAACTTTCACTTTGTTCAATTGCCTATAATCAATGCACATCCTCATCGTGCCATCCTTCTTCTTCACAAACAGAACTGGCGCACCCCAAGGTGACACACTAGGCCGAATGAACCCCTTATCTAGGAGTTCCTGAAGCTGCTCCTTCAATTCTTTCAACTCTGCTGGTGCCATACGATATGGCGGAATAGAAATGGGCTGAGTGCCCGGCACCAGGTCAATACCAAAATCAATATCCCTGTCCGGTGGCATGCTCGGCAGGTCTGCAGGAAACACATCGGGAAAATCCCTCACAACTGGAACAGAATCGATGCTAGGAGTCTCAGCTCCAACATCCCACACAAATGCTAGATACGAAAGACAACCCTTCCCAACCATAAGCTGGGCCTTCAAGAAAGAGATCACTCTACTGGGAACATAATCAGTCACACCACGCCACTCGATTCGCCCTGGCATAGCCAATGTGACTGTCTTAACATGACAGGCTAGAATAGCACGACACGGAGATAACCAATCCATGCCCAAAATAACATCAAAATCCACCATGCTCAATAGCAATAGATCCACTCGGGTCTCCAGACCCCCAATAGTCACTACACACGACCGGTACACACGGTCCACAATAACAGTATCGCCCACCGGGGTAGATACATGAACAGGCAAGGCAAGAGACTCCCGAGGCGTACCCAAATAATGAGAAAAATACGAGGACACATAAGAATAGGTGGAACCGGGATCAAATAATACAGAGGCATCTCTGTGGCAGACTAAAACAATACCTGTAATGACAACATCTGAAGCAATGGCATCTGTCCTGCCTGGAATAGCATAGAAATGAGCCTGGCCACCGCCCGATCGACCTCCCCCTCTGGGGCGACCCCTGGCTGCCTGATCTCCACCCCTAGCTGGCTGGGCGGGTGGTGAAGTAACCGGAGCAGAAGTCGAGGGCTGACCCCTCTGCTGAAGCTGACCACCATGAAGTCGAGGGCACTGCCTCCTCATATGTCCAAACTCTCCGCGCTCATAACAACTCCCTGGTGCTGGAGATGGGGACTGAAGGGAACCCCTAGCACTGGAGTGACTAGCAGATGCACTCGGCACGGAAGAACCCTGAGCTGATAGGGCACGAGATGAACTCTGAGTTGGGAGGGCGCTGAGTGAAGGCTGGCCCTGCTGAGACCCATGATGACCACGACCTGAAGATGCCCCACGATACTCTGGACGGGCCGAATGGGCAGTCCTGAAAGAAAGACCTCTACCATGCTGGAACTGGCCCCTCGAAGGAGCACCACTGTAACTGCCCGATCCACGAGGCCTCTTGGCCTCCCTCTCCTCTCGCTCCCGACGGTGAGCTGTCTCAATCTCACGAGCGATATCCACTACCTCCTCGAACGTAGAACCCAATACTCTCTCTCTAGTCACCAGAATACGGAGATGGTAATTAAGGCCATCCAAAAATCTCCTGATCCTCTCGCGATCTGACGGAATCATCCAGGTGGCATGATGAGCCAACTCAGAAAACCTCATCTCGTACTGGGTAACGGTCATATCTCCCTGTGTCAACCACTCAAACTGCCTACGCAGCTCCTCTCTGCAGGACCGCGGTACGTACTTCTCCAAGAAGAGAGTGGAGAACTACTACCAAGAAAGGGGTGCTACACCGACAGACCTACACCTCTCAAAATCCTCCCACCACGTGAAGGCAGCCCCCGAGAACTGAAAGGTGGTAAATGCCACACCACTAGACACAAGAATCCTAGCTGTACGGAGTATCCGCTGACACTTGTCAAGAAAACCCTGGGCATCCTCGCCCTCAGCACCACTGAATGCCGGAGGCTGGAGCCTACCAAACCTCTCAAGACGACGCTGCTCATCATCCGGCATGGCTGGTACTACAAACTCCTGAACTGGTCCTACCGGTTGAGTTGGGGGTGCCTCCGGCGTCTGTAGTCCCTGCACTACCTGCTCAGGTGTGCGAGCAGCGGGGGTTTGATTGCCTCCCTCGGCCTGTGAAGTAGCTGCTGCTGTGGTGGCTGAAACTGCCTGAGCCAGGCCAGTGCATACTTCAAGATCTGTGCCAAGGTCTCCTGTAGACCCGGAATCACGATGGGCGCAGCTGGTGCCTGATCTGGTGCTGCTGGAGCCTGATCCTGAGCTGGAGCAACTGGTGGATCAACAGGTGCTGCCCTCGCTGCTCTGCCTCTGCCACAACCACGACCGCGTCCACGGCCTCTGGTGGCCTCAGTGGGTGGTACTGGTGGTCGTCCACCTCGTCCGGTAGCGCGAGTCCTCGCCATCTACAAGAGAATAGAATAACAGAAGTTTAGCACTTGGATCAACAATTCGCACGACAAGAATTTCAAGAATGTGAGGTTTTTCCTAAAAGGTTCTGCAGCCTCTCGAGGATAAATACAGACGTCTCCGTACCGATCCGCGAGACTCTACTAAACCGCTCATGACTCGTGAGACCTAGTAACCTAGGCTTTGATACCAACTTGTCACGACCCCAAATTCCCAACCCGGTCGCGATGGCGCCTCTCGTGAAGACAAGGCCAGCTAGACCAAATAGAACACCTCTTTTAAACAGTTAAATACCATAAACAGTTGTTAAACATGATATAATAGTCATAATTTGCGGAAAAAACGATAACAATAGGAGAAACCATCCCGACACAGCCCAAATCGGGGTGTCACAAGTCATGAGCAACTAAGAAATCTAGGTACGAGTCTACTGAACACCAAATCTGATACAATAGTTCTAGGAACATGAAAATGATAAGATAGGGGAGGCACAGGGTTGCGGACGCTAACAACTACCTCGTAGTCTCCAAATTACTGCCTGGACTAGGAGGATCAGCACTCAAGAGCGAACTCTGCTATGCCTGTATCTGCATACACGGTGCAGGGAGTAATGTGAGTACTCCAACTCAGTGAGTAATAAGCATAAATAATGACTGAGAAAAAGAAATCACGGAAAAACACAGAGTAATCTATAATGCGGAAGTTTGAAATAAGTATTATGAAAGCAATAAAACAATGGAAACGAAATATGATAATTCTATAGCAAGTAAGCAGTCAAGTGATAGACAGTAAAAGGAAAATCAACACATAGAATGGTACCCTATAGTACCCGCTGCGGCGTGCAGTCCGATCCATATATTTATTGTCGACGACGCTCACTGGGGGTGTGCAGACTCCGAGAGGGGCCTCTTACGGCTCAAGCGCAATAACAAGCCATCTCGTGGGACCAATCTAGGCCCTCGGCCTCATATCAATATCAGAATAACACTGCTGCGGCGCGCAGCCTGAACCCATAGTCTCCTCACATCTGGCCCTTGGCCATACTCAGTCCAGAAATTATATAAGCCTCTCGGGCATTAGTAAAACTGTAGTTCTCAGCCCAAAATATCATTTAACATATCATTTTAGTTTCAAAAACCGAGTAAAAGTGGCTGAGTTGTAAAATAGTAGAAAACGGTACGACTGAGTTCAAGTAGTAATTCAAAACAGTGAAGAAATAGCGATAAAAACTCCCCGAAGCGTTCAAATAGTTTGCACGGAGCCCAAATATGGCAATCGGTCCAAATAATGATGATATCAATCAAACTTTAATCATATATGCGGTAAAAACATCACTCGGGACAGACTAAGTCACAATCCCCAATAGTAAACGACCCCACGCTCATCATCAAGCGCATGTCTCACCTCAATATAGCACTACGATGTGCAAATCCGGGGTTTCAAACCCTCAGGACATCATTTATGTTCATTACTCACCTCGAAACGGCTAAAGCTCTAGCTCGCTATGCCCTTGCCTCTCAAATCGGCTTCTTCGCGTGTTGAATCTGACCAAAACCAGAACGAATACGTCACAATAGGCTAAGGGAACAAAACCCAAGCGAAAACAATCGAAAAATATCAAAAATCCCGAAATTAGCAAAACCCCAGCCCCGGGCCCACTTCTTGATACTCAGAAATTTTTACATCATTAGATTCCTCGTCTCCCCACGAGTTCATACATATAAAAATCACAAGAATCGGAGTCCAATTGACCCCTCAATGTCCCAATTTAAACTCTCTTAAACTCGAGCCCTAAACCTCCATTTTTTGTCCATAAATTCCTTAAATTTCAGTCCCAATCCGTGACATATTACCATAGAAGTTTGTTTTAGGTCCAAAATCCTTACCTTATCGAAGTTCCCTTGAAATCTCTCTTCAAAATCGCCCAAAAACTCTAAGTCCGAAATTAAAATGAATAAACCCTTCAAAAATCGCGAAGAAGAACTATATATACCTCTGCCCAGTCATAACCGCATTTGCGGTCCAGAACCCGCTTCTGCGGTCATCTTCCCGCATCTGCGGAATTTCACTTAACGGACTCAACCGCATCTGCGGTCCACTCGCCGCATCTGCGGCTCCTCAGGTGCGGTCCCTTTTCCGCTTCTGCGGTTCCAGGCCTCCCTCAGCCTTTCCGCTTCTACGACTAAATCAACGCATCTGCGATACCGCACCTGCGCTCCCCAAACCACAGGTGCGAAAACACCAGAAGCAGCAGAAAATCTGCAATTGCACAAGTCGAAAACTCTTCCCGTTAGCCATCCGAAACCACTCCGAGGCCCCTGGGACCTCAACCAAAAGCACCAACACAACCTAAAACCTCATTCAAACTTGTTCCAATCATCTAAACACCTCAAGCAACACTAAATCTATAAATTCACATCGAATTCAAGCCTAAGCTTTCTAAAACATCCGAAATACGCTTTCGATCAAAAACCCAACCAAACCACATCCAAATGACCTGAAATTTTGCACACACATCCGAAATCACATAACGAAGCTAGAGCAACTCTCGGAATCCCATTCCGACCCTCGGATCAAAATCTCACCTATCAACCGGAATTCGCCAAAATACTAACTTCGCCAATTCAAGCCTAATTCTACACCGGGACTCCAAAACCACTTCCGATCACACTCCTAAGTCACAAATCACTACCCGAAGCTAACCGAACCATCGGAACTCACATCCGAGCCCTCTAACACATAAGTCAATATCCGGTTGACTTTTCCAACTTAAGCCTTCTTAAAGGAGACTAAGTGTCTCATTTCCTTACCAATTCCACTCCAACCACAAACCAATTAACTCGACCACATAAAACACGGATAACGAAGCAGAAATGGGGGAAATGGAGCGGTAACTAATGAGACGACTGGTTGGGTCATCACATGTCGGAATTGAAGTTTGGGGAGTTCAGAGTTTATTTGGAAAGAGAATCCTCATTTCGGAAGCTTTAAGTTGGAAGAATAAACTAACATTGGATTTTGAGTAAACGATCTCGGAATCGGGGTTTGAAGGTTCCAACAGGTGCGTATAATGATTTTGGACTTGGACGTATGTCCGGATCGGGTTTTGGATGACCCAGGAGCGTTTCGACGCCTATTGTGAAAGTTAGCCTTTTTGGAAGAATTTCGTAAGTTTGGGTTGAAGTGCATTTCAGTGTTATCAATGTCCGTTTGGGATTTCGAGTTTGGAAATAGCTCTGTATGGTGATTCTGGTATTGGGAGTGCGTCCGGGAGTTGATTCGGAGGTCTAGAGGTCATTTTGGAGTCATTTGGCTAAAGTTAGAAATTCAAAGGTTTTGAGAAGTTTGACCAAAAGTGGACTTTTTGATATCGGGGTCGGATTCCGATTCCGGAAGTTGGAGTAGGTCTGAAATGTTGAGTATGATTTGTTGGAAAATTTGAGGTCAATCGGACGTGATTTGATAGTTTCGGCATCGAATGTTGAAGTATGAAATCTTAAAGTTCATTAAGCTTGGAATGAGGTGGAATCCGTGAATTAGACATTGTTTGGTAGGATTTGTAGGCTCGACTAAGTTCGTAATGTGTTTTGGGACGTGTTGGTATAACTGTATGATGTCACGGGGGGCCTCAGGTGGATTCCGGGTGATTAACGGATCGGATTTGGAATTTGAAGAAGAATTGAGGCTGCTGTCTTCTGGTGTAACCGCACCTGCAAGTTTAGGGCCGCAGGTGCGGAGCCGCAGAAACGGCCATGAGGGTCATATAAGCGACTTAGGCTGGAGAAGACTGGGACTGCAGATGCGGCCGAGTTCCGCCGAAATAGGACAGCACGTGCGAGTGGGGAGCCGCATAAGCGAGGGCGTAGGAGTGGATGGAGAACGCAGATGCGGGATCAAGGGGTCTGATGGAGGACCGCAGATGCGGTGTTTGGTGCGCACCTGCGGAACCGCATAAGCGATCAAGTGACCGTAGGTGCGAAGAATCGCTGGGTAGTGAGTTGTTTTAAAAACGGAATTTGGCCCATTTTCTTTCATTTTCTCTTGGTTTGGGCGATTTTTGAAGGGTTTCAAGAAGGGGTTTTCATCTTCAATGGCAAGGTAAGCCATCCCCACTATTATGCATTAAACACGTTGATTATGTATAGATTTTAACATGGAAATTAATGGGAAATTGGGGTTTGAGCAAAAACCTAGAAAATTGGTATTTTTAGATTTTGACCAAGAAATTGGACATGAAATTGGGAATAAAATGTATATTTGGGCTGGTAATGTTATGGGTAATCTTTATCTTCGAAAAAGTTCGAAATCTAGGCACGTGGGCCTGAGGGCGATTTTGTCAACTTTTCGAGCAGAGTTGGGAATTTATCTAAATCGAATTGTTGTGAGTATTGGAGCATGCATTTATGGATTTTCTCATTTATTGGCTAGTTTTGGAGCATTGAGCATCAGTTTGAGTTGTCGGAAGGGCTTGGAAGCCGGTTATGGAACTTCGGAGCGAGGTATGTCTCATTTCTAACCTTGTAAGAGGGAATTAACCCCATAGGTGAAATATGTGCTTCTAATTGTAGGGGCTACGTACGCACGAGGTAACGAGAGTCCGTATGTAGTTACTAGCTATGCCTATGTCCGGGTAGTCTAGGTTTACATCATGCCTTGTTGATATTACTGTCGAATCATGTTTATTGTTTGCCTTGAGAAGAAGCAAGATTTAGGTTGAGCAACACTTGTCTTGAAAGAAATGAAATTTGAAGAATTTAAGAATTAAAAGGTTCCATTTGAACTTCGTAAATTTCGAAAAGAATTGAGGAATTTTATAATAGCTTAAGAAATCTATGTGTAACCGTGTCGCATGTATGTTTCGCGAGCGGGGTAATTTCCTTAAAAGGTTTCAAGTTGAATTTCCCTTTTTTATGAAAAGAACCAAGAAAGAGATATGATTTAAATGTTAAATTTATATTTGACAACGTCGCAGGTATGATTCGCGAGCGGGGTAATTTCTTAAATTTATATTTTACCGCGTCACATGTATGATTCCTGAGCGGGGACCGCGTTGTAGGTATGATTCGCGAGCGGAGAAATAGATGCATCTATGGTTCACGCCGTTCGACCCTCAGCAATGCACAATTTACATTTATGTTGGATTGGGCCGAACGTTCTCGGTGGAAATTATGTGTGATAATACAGCCAGAAACTATTTTTATAATTTGTATAAATTCATTTTTGAGAGATCATTTATTTTAAATGAAGGAAGTGTTTTGGGGTCCTATAATATTAATGAAAGAATTGTTCAACTATTTTTCTTGTTCTGAGTTTTGTTGTTATCTTTATAAATCATGCTTAATTAGAATTTCATATTATCATATTTTCGGACCACTAGTAAGTGTCGGAATCGATGTCTCATCACTACTTCTTCGAGGTTAGGCTGGATACTTACTGGGTACACATTATTTTCGTACTCATACTACACTTGCTGTGCATTTTTATTGCACAGGCACATGTATGTCTAGTGGCCTCATTGGGCGCAGCGGCATGGTTGATACGAAAACTTAAGTGAGCTGCATCTCTCGAGACAACCCGGCGCCGGTAGAGTCTCCTTCAGAGTATTGTACTTTCAGTTTTATCCAATTTGTCTTCCGGACAGTTATTGTATTATATTTTAGTTCCTAGAAATTGCTCATGCAGTTGTGACACCGGGTTCTGGGATGTATATGGGATTATACAATATTGGAAATTTGTTAACGACATCATTATTTATTCGTGAAGTTCATTATTTATTGTTTAATGTAAGGAAAAGAAATGATTTCAAAAATATTAAAATGAGAATTTAATTAACTTCTTGGTATTGGCTTGCCTGACAGTGGTGTCCAGCGCTATCACGACCCTTAATGGATTTTGGGTCGTGACAACATGGTATTAGAGCACTAGGTTCCCTTAGGTCTCAAAAGAGTCTAGTAGAGTCTTGCAGATCGGTACGGAGACGTCTGTACTTATCTTCGAGTGGCTACAGGGTTGTTAGGAGCACTTCCCTTCTTGATTCCTCATCGTGCAGTTTGATTCCTTTGAGGCTTATGCCTTAATTTCCTTCCCATTCAATCTTATTCGACGTGAAGCGATGGTTCTAAATCAGGAATCGAGGAATTGTAATGGTACTATGGATGTGGTGCGGGATGTTTCTTCCTACATAGTTGATTGGGATATTGTCGTCGCCTTACGAAAGGATATTCTGTCATTTCAGCTGAGTAGCTGTACTTCTGAGAGCTCTGAGGCTATACACAGGTTTCTATGATGCTCATGAACGGTTATCGCACAGTATTTATGTAATGGTAGGATGCTTGCCTGTGTGTCGGGGCAGTGAATGACTTGAAAGGAGGTCTTCCTAGAGCACGATTCAGAGATTCAGTATTGTATTTCCGGTGGAGGGAAGGCAATCAGACTATAAATGTTCAGGTTTGGGTTGATAGAGTAACGAGACTTGCTATTTTCAAGTATGGTAGAGTTTTCATCTACGACGTGGTGTCGTCGTCCTCGATTGAATGTGTTAAGTTCGCCGACGTTATGATCTTCTTAAATTCACCTTTGGGCAGGGTATTGTGAAATGTTGTCGGAGAAGCAACTGTCACATATCACAATGTGCTGTGTTTCAGGATCAAATCGATGTTTCTAATGTTGACAGCTCGAGAAAGATGATCTTCGAAAATGTTTAATGTAATAGCGATCAGTTGGTTCAAGTGCGACAGAGATAGATATTGATTTAAGGAAACAACCGGGCAACAAAGGATGAGGAAGGACATGTGGGAAGTGTCAGGTAGTGGTCAAATTCCTAGAAGTCCAGGTGTAAGAAGTGAAGGTCGAGTAGTTGCTTAAAAGAGTGACTTTGTCAAAAGTGGGAGAGTGGCAAAGTAGCATACGGGTTTAGTGGTAGGATAACAACACACCTTAAGGAATGTTTGGAATGATTCGGGAATTTTAATAGACGGTGATTGGGTGTACGGACTTAATTCTAATTATTAGCTATTATACAGCAGGAGATTGGATGCGACAGAAAGGAGTTTGCTTAATATGAAGAGGAATACAATATAACGACAGGCTCAGGATGGGTTACTGATTTTATAGCAGTGGTACCTAGTGCAACAATGTTGGAAGATGCCGGCATGTAATTCTCACAGGTGGGTTATCTCCTGTGAGTAGGTCAGCGGTTGCGTGGTTCGCAAAGATTTTGCGAAGGATTCTACAGGCTATTCGGTAGAAGGTTGAATATGTAAATGTGGCCAGTGACTCAGAGTGTTCATGAAAGGCTAACGGAAAGATTTCCAAGGAATTTGACAAGATGGTTGTGCAAGATCAGTTCCACAATGAAGAAAGAATCTTGGTGGGTTCTAGAGTTGTGTAATAGTGGCTTCAAGCTAAATGGGAGAGTCCCACCGCCTGCGATTGGATTGCATGGTCTTCTATTTGTGGGATTTCTGGTTATCGTCATACTGGTGGGATATTATGACTAAGGAAGAGGGTCATCAGTGGTGATTTGACCAAAGAATTTGAGGAATATGTGCTATAATTGGCCTTATCAATTATGTTCAAGCTTGGAGAAGGTGCAGGATTCATGCTTCGTGTAGATGTGAGTTACAAGGAAAGTGATTCGTTCGAGTGCTTCGTTGAGAGGGTGTTCATGTGATAGGAGAGCTTTGTAGTTGATCATATTCGGGACAAGCTAGAGTGGGTGACTCTCAACAATGGTCCTAGTGAATTCAAAGGATAAAATGCGGTGCCTAAGGATTTCAAACCTGCGGTATGGTTAAAAATCAAGCTTTTGTAGTAGATTATGATAAGAGGCATGGAATATTCTATGATATCTCCGGCTTACAGTGTAGCATTTAGAGGAATAAGAGAAAATGACTTCGGGTTCATGGAGAGGTTATCAGAATAAGTGTACCTGTTGAAGATGCAGATATGCGCACAAGGAGGGTATGAGATTGTTCGTGATGTTTGAATATGGCTATTATTTTTCCCGAGTCAAGTCCAGAGTAAATTAGAAGAAGTCGAATCAGTTAGCAATGGTTGAATTGGCATGACAGTGGCAATGATCAGTTCCTTCAGCACGTTGAGTTATGCATGTGATTTGTGGCAGTACGTGCGAGGCTCGACGGTCGTCGTAATTGATTTTATGCGGAGGCGTTCGAGTGTTATGGCCTGTTTTGTGTAGATGGATCCTGGAGAGGTTATGGTGGTTTAGATCATGACTCGAGTTGTATGTTCTGCAGTCATATGAATCCAGTTACGTGTTGCGATGGTTCTCCAGAAATGGGTTAAGTGAAAAGTTTCTATGTGATGAAGTGTTCACCCTATTAGTGGTTCAGGAGTCAGGATGAAATTATTGTACTATCACATATTGGCATGTTAGGTGAAGTGAGCGGTATGAAATTTGAAAGTGGGGATCACGGTTGCGGTTCGGTGTTGGCAAGCATATCACGAGCTCGGATGAGCAGTAATATTTAGAGTAAGCTGGCATTGTCTTCAACATCACCTGAGATCAGTGTTTAGTGAAAGAGGCTTTGCCTCATGGTTATGGATTCTTGATTTGCTTTACAACATTTGTGCGGTTGGTGGTATGGATGTGCAGACTTGCTACCGGGTACGGAAGGTCATGGGGAGCGTGACCCATGGGAAAATTGTATAAGTGTGACATATAGTCACTTGATCGATTGAAGATCTAACCAAGTATGAAGATTGTGGTGATATCACAAATCTGAGAATTTATGCCTAGAGGGCGCTCGGTTCATTTGGTTGTGGACTGTAGAAGTTTGTTCCGTTTATGATGGTTGTTCTTGTGTGTTATGGGAAAAAGGGGTTATTATGAACCCTTGAGAGGTTATTAGCCTAGTGCGGTGCGATCAGAATCGGCTCGAGATCGGTGGATGGATTTAAATATGAATGTGAGCTCCATATCAGGCCGGATATGTTCATTTCAGCGTAGCGCTCCTTATGGAGGAGTATCCGAACATTGGATGTTATTTCATCGTCGGTTGTTTCATGTAATACTATATCGTGCCGTGTGAGTTGTGAAACGGCTTGATAATTCTCTTATGAGTTGGGGTTCCGCGTAGCGATGGTGTTATGTGAGCAGGATGGCTCTTGAAATTGAGATCATATATCGCACTCAGTTGTGCTTGAGTTTTGTAACGTATGGCGCTATCTATCTCCCCAGGTATAGTATTATGCACTTAGGGTGCTTGTGGCTGATATTCGGTATTTTGTAGTAATGAGCACTCTAACTCGATATGTATCTCCTTATGTAGATTTTATGTGTGGATCAGGGGGCACACCGCCACAGGTATGTTGTTTGGATCGGGTTGCACGCCGCAACAGTATGATGTTGAGCACAGTCCCTTATATTCTATTTTGTATGTTTTGCTTCTCATTTTTTGAGGAAGGTTTATGACACCTTTTCGGTTGTCTAATTAGTTACATGGGTTGAGTAGTCCCATCTAGAGTTCGATTTCCTTATGTATCACGTTCAAGTTTGTAGCCTATTGGCACATTGTTGCATCATATAAGACTTTTGGTCATGTCTTAGGTGTCTTATTGCCTGAGCAGCTCGTACTGGGTGAGATGAGATTATTGGATCTAGGATCAGTGCGAACGGATTATATGAAGTATATTAAAGAACAAATACCATTATTTGGTTCAGAATGAGGTAATCGTTCTTGTCAGGAGTATAGACTCAACGATTTGTTGACTCGGCAGTTGGTTATGAATCTCTACACATCTCTTCCGTCGTGGCGGTATTGCAAGGAGTTAGAACAGGATTTCTATATGTCATGAGGTGCATTGGGAGCATCAGATTCGTGCAATTTTGGCTATTGTCATCAGAGGATATTATTATGGTCATGTAAGTTGTGCAGTGCATAGTGTGAATTCAGCAAAGGTATGCAGTCATGTTCTGGTACAACGTGTAGTGATTGATATGATGTTCGTATGCTGGAAGCAGGCCTGACAGAGAATTTCGGATGTTAGAACTGGGCTCTAAGGCTTATTTGCCTAAATAAAAGAGAATATCTTCATATTTACTCGAGCTAATGTGCTCAACTGAGTTGTGGTAGCACGGGTAGGTGCACGAGATGTTAAACAGTGATTTCGGACAACTCCATAGCAGTTCATAGCACGTTCGAGGATGAACGTATGTTTAAGTGGGAGAGAATGTAACGACCCGACCGGTCATTTTGAGCTCTAGCGCATTCTTCAGCGGTTTGAGGCCACGTGTAGCTTCACTTCAGATATTATGACTCGTACGCGTGGTCGGAATTGAAGTTTGGGGAGTTCGGAGTAGATTTGGAAAGAGAATCCTCATTTCAGATGCTTTAAGTTGGAAGAATTGACTAAGATTGGAGTTTTGAGTAAACGACCTCGGAATCGAGATTTGAAGGTTCCAGCAGGTTCGTATGATGATTTTGGACTTAGATGTAAGTCCGGATCGGGTTTTGGATGACCCGGGAGCGTTTCGGCGCCTATTGTGAAAGTTAGCCTTTTTGGAAGAATTTCATAAGTTTGGGTTGAAGTGCATTTCAGTGTTATCGATGTCCGTTTGGGATTCCGAGTCTAGGAATAGCTCCGTATGGTGATTCTGGTATTGGGAGCGCGTCCGGGAGTTGATTCGGAGGTCCGTAGGTCATTTTGGAGTCATTTGGCTAAAGTTAGAAATTCAAAGGTTTTGAGAAGTTTGACCTGAAGTGGACTTTTTGATATCAGGGTCGGATTCCGATTACGGAACTTGGAGGAGGTCCGCAATGTCGAATATGATTTGTGTGCAAAATTTGAGGCCAATCGAACGTGATTTGATAGGTTTCGGCATCGGATGTAGAAGTTGGAAATCTTAAAGTTCATTAAGCTTGGAGCGAGGTGCAATCCGTGAATTCGACATTGTTTAATAGGATTTGAAGGCTCGACTAAGTTCATAATGTGTTTTGGGACATGTTTTTATAATTGGATGGGGTCCCGGGAGGTCTCGGGTGGATTCTGGGTGACTAACGGATTGGATTGGAATTTGAAGAAGAATTGAGGCTACTGTCTTCTGGTGTAACCGCACCTGCTAGGTTAGGGCCGTAGGTGCGGAGCCGCAGAAGCAGCCATGAAGGTCGCAGAAGCGGCTTAGGCTGGAGAAGACTGGGACTGCAGATGCGGCCGAGTTCCGCAGAAGCGGGACCGCTCCTGCGAGCGGGGAGCCGCAGAAGGGAGGGCGCAGGAGCGGATGGCGATCGCAGATGCGGGATTAAGGGGTCTGATGGAG
The DNA here is from genome assembly GCF_001879085.1 of Nicotiana attenuata. Classification (NCBI taxonomy): domain Eukaryota; kingdom Viridiplantae; phylum Streptophyta; class Magnoliopsida; order Solanales; family Solanaceae; genus Nicotiana; species Nicotiana attenuata. Next base: position 74,440 of record NW_017670603.1, read on the forward strand.
GACCGCAGAAGCGGTGTTTGGTCCGCACCTACAGAACCGCAGAAGCGGTCAAGTGACTGCAGGTGCGAAGAATCGCTGGGCAATGAGTTGTTTTAAAAACGGGATTTGGCCCATTTTCCTTCATTTTCTCTTGGTTTGGGCGATTCTTGGAGGGTTTCAAGAGGGGGTTTTCATCTTCAATGGCAAGGTAAGTCATCCCCACCTATTATGAGTTAAATACATTAATTATGTATAGATTTTAACATGGAAATTAGTGGGAATTTGGGGTTTGAGGAAAAGCCTAGAAAATTGGTATTTTTGGATTTTGACAACGAAATTTTACATGAAATTGGGAATAAAGTATATATCTGGGTTCGTAATGTTATGGGTAATCTTTATCTTCGAAAATTTTTGAAATCCGGGCGCGTGGCCCCGAGGGCGATTTTGTCAACTTTCCGAGCAGAGTTGAGAATTTATCTAACTTGAATTGTTGTGAGTATTGGAGCATGCATTTATGGATTTTCTCATTTATTGGCTAGTTTTGGAGCATTGAACATCAGTTTGAGTCGTCGGAAGGGCTTGAAAGCCGGTTATGGAACTTCGGAGCGAGGTATGTCTCCTTTCTAACCTTGTAAGAGGGAATTAACCCCATAGGTGAAATATGTGCTTCTAATTGTGGGGGCTACGTACGCACGAGGTAACGACAGTCCGTACGTAGTTACTAGCCATGCCTATGTCCGGGTAGTCTAGGTTACATTATGCCTTGTTGATATTACTGTCGAATCATGTTTATTGTTTGCCTTGAGAAGAAGCAAGATTTAGGTTGAGCAACACTTGTCTTGAAAGAAATGAAATTATAAGAATTTAAGATTTAAAAGGTTCCATTTGAACTTCGTAAATTTCGAAAAGAATTGAGGAATTCTATAATAGCTTAAGAAATCTATGTGTAACCGTGTCGCATGTATGTTTTGCGAGCGGGGTAATTTCCTTAAAAGGTTTCAAGTTGAATTTCCCTTTATTTTTTTAAAAAAAAGAACAAAGAAAGAGATATGATTTAAATGATAAATTTATATTTGACAATGTCGCAGGTATGATTCGCGAGCGGGGTAATTTATTAAATTTATATTTGACCGCGTCGCATGTATGATTCCTGAGCGGGGACAGCGTCGCAGGTACGATTCGCGAGCGGGGAAATAGATGCAACTATGGTTCACGCTATTCGACCCTCAGCAGTGCACAATTTACATTTATGTTGGATCGGGCCAAACGTTCTCGGTGGAAATTATGTGTGATAATACAGCCAGAAACTATTTTTATAATTTGTATAACATCATTTTTGAGAGATCATTTGTTGTAAATGAAGGAAGTGTTTTGGGGTCCTATAATATTAATGAAAGAATTGTTCAACTTTTTTTTCTTGTTCTGAGTTTTGTTGTTATCTCTATAAATGATGCTTAATTAGAATTTCATATTATCATATTGTTGGACCACTAGTAAGTGTCAGAGTTAACCTCTCGTTACTACTTCTTCGAGGTTAGACTGGATACTTACTGGGTACGCTTTGTTTTTGTACTCATACTACACTTGCTATGCATTTTTATTGCACAGGCACATGTATGTCTAGTGGCCTTGTTGGGAGCAACAGCATGGGTGATACGGAGACTTAGGTGAGCTGCATCTCTCGAGACGACCCGTAGCCGGCAGAGTCTCCTTCAGAGTATTGTACTTTCTTTTCTATCCAATTTGTATTCCGGACAGTTATTGTATTATATTTTATTTCCTAGAAATTGCTCATGCACCTGTAACACCGGGTTCTGGGATGTATATGGGATTATACGGTATTGGAAATTTATTAACGACATCGTTATTTATTCGGTGAAGTTCATTATTTATTGTTTAATGTGAGGAAAAGAAATGATTTCAAAAATATTAAAACGACAATTTAATTAACTTCTTGGTGTTGGCTTGCCTGACAGTGGTGTCCGGCCCATCACGACCCTTAATGGATTTGGGTCGTGACAACGTACACACAAGGTGACGAGGGTCCGTACGTAGCTACTAATTATGCTTATGTCCGGATAGTTTTAGGTTTACACCATGCTTTGTTGACACTGTTATTTGATTATGCTTATTAATTGCCTTGATTAAAGCTGATATTGAGGATTGTAAGATTTTAAAAGTTTCTAGTTGAATTTCTTATTTTGTAAAGAATTGAGGGATATTATGATTTAAGAAATCTATGTTCAACCGCGTCGCAAGTATATTCCGTGAGCGGGGTAAATTTCCACTACTCTCATGGGAGCGGGATGTTTGCCTCGGTAGGTTAATAGATGCATCTATGGTTCGTGCCGTTTGACCCTCGGCAGTGCACACAATATAGGTATATGTATTTTTGACCGGGTCGTACGTCCTCGACATAATTCGTGCGTAGTAATACTAGAAGCCCAATTATATTTGATGTTGTTTTATTGGCTTGAGAGGTTAAACGGTTAAATGCAGGAAATTGATTTGGTACTTACTAACGGTGAAATGATTATTTATTTATTTCTTGCTTCTGAGTTCTATTGTCATTTATATATCCCATGTTTAATTAGAACTTTATATATTTTTATTGTTGGCCCATAGTAGGTGTCGAAGTCGACCCCTCGTCACTACTTTTTCGAGATTAGACTAGATGCTTACTGGGTACATGTTATTTATGTACTCACACTATATTTCTGCTCTGCACTAAATGTACAGGATCTAAGGCAGGTGCATCTGGATATCAATCCGGCGCGCATCTTTGACTACTACGAGACTTCGCGGTGAGCTACCTTCTGAGCCCGTGCTGCAGCAGCCTGAGTCTTTCTTTTGCTTTATTTTCTGTATTTCATTTCAGAAAGTAGTGTAGTATTCTTTTGTATATTCTACTAGTAACTCATACACTTGTGGCACCAGGTCTTGGAGGTTTATGCTAGTAGACGCTTGATGGTTTTTGGGTTATTTTACTTATCTCACTTGCTTTCAAAATTTGATCTATCATTTTTATTAAATTCTTACTTTTTATTTATGAACAAACTAAAAATCAACTATTTCAAATCTTTAAATAAGGGATCATAGAGTTAGTTCATTGTTGTCTTGCCTAGCGATAACGATGGGTGCCATCACGGCCCATAGGAGAAATTGGGCCGGGACACCTCCAAAGTACAATTTTAGTCTTTGATCATTTACCTTAAACTTGTCACCTCTATTGTTCTGTTGGATTTCAATTACTCCATATGGAGTAACATTTGTTACATTGTATGGACCTATCCACCTTAATTTTGATTTTCCTAAGAATAGCCTGAGTCAACTACTGTAAAGAAGCACTTCATCTCCAAAAGCTTTTTGTTCTAATTCAGCTAGCAAATGACAAGCTTTCCCAAAGACTAATCTATATGGGGATGTTCTAATTGGAGTTTTGAACGGCGTTCAGTACGCCTATAATGCAACATCTAATTTTAAAGCCCAGTCTTTTCTTGAGATTCCAACTGTTTTTTCAAGAATTCTTTTTAATTCACGGTTGGAAACTTCAACTTGCCCTTGAGTTTTAGCATGATATGGTATTCCTGTTTTATGAGTCACACCATATTTTGTCGGCAAAGCAGAAAACTGTCTATTCATAAAATGAGTCCATTGGTCACTAATGATTACTCGTGGTGTGCCAAATCTGGTAAAAATATTTTTTTTTTGACAAAATTGCACACAGTTCGAGCATCATTTTTCCTTGTGGGGATGGCTTCAACTCATTTTGACACATAATTCACAACCACAAGGATATATACAAAAGAATGAGAAGAAGGAAAAGGATCCATGAAATCTATTTGCATTGGCATCTCATCTCTTTTAGTGATTTTACCTGTTCTCTAACACCTGTCAAATTGTGCAACATATGCTCGAGCATCTTTAAAGAGAGTCGGCCGAAATATCGAGCTTCCAAAACTTTAAAGGCTGTTCGATTTGCTGCATAATGACCTCCAATTGCTCCATCATGATAGTGATATAAAATTTTGTTCATATCTTCTTTAGGCACACATCTTCTAATGATAGTTGATAAGTGGGGATTTTGACTACTTATTAGTGCCTTTTAGCTTTTGTTTTAGTCCAAAAGAAATTAATTGTGTTCCCGAAAACTGATGAAATGTGCTTAATTGTAGGAATATTGGAAGATGAAGTCCCGAGATGAAATCCAACTCAAGAAGGAGTAATTTGAACTCAAGGACAAAAAAGGCATAAAAGCTCATAAGTGCGGACCGCAGAATATCATCTCCCGCCGCAGGTTATAAAGGAAAATCCATCAGAGACTGGTGCAAAGTGCAGTGCGCACATGAATTGTGCGGCCGCAGAAGCTGGATCAGGAGCAAAGTTTAGAGAATCTTCATTTCAAGTCCATCAAAAGTGCGAACTGCACAATTATTGTGCGGCCGCAGAAGAAGAGCTATGCAGCCGCAGTTACAATTGTGCGGATCGCAGAAGAGCAAGATGCGGCAGCAATACAATCTTGCGAACCACAGAAAGAGTGCAGTGCGGCCATAGTTCAAAATTATGTGGCCGCAGACTTCCAATCCTGTCAAGCTGAATAAAAGTGCGTACCGCGCATGGAATTGTGCGGCCGCAGAACCTCCGAAAGTGCATTTTTGTTTGAAATTTCTAGCCTTGTATAAATAGAAGAGTTTCACCTTTTTAGGTTAATTTTTGACATCATCTGCTACAGTAGTCGTTCCCCTTTACTCTTTTTTGTAGATTTTACTATTTTGAGCTATTTGAACATAGATTTTATCATTTTAATTAACAATATGAGCTTAATTATCATTTCTTCTTCTATTTCTTCCATTTTAAGCATGAGTATCTAGATTTTCACTAGGGTTGTGACCCAATCCTAGTGCGTAAACTCAATGGGTGTCACGACCCCGGTTCGCCCTCCGTGAATTATCGTGATGACACTTAGTCTCTACGACTAGGTAAGCCTAACAATGCGGAATATAAACAACAATTGTGTAAGAGATAATTTAAAAAAAACGAAATAGTGAAATGAAACAGTGTTTAAAGTGCCACTCGGCATACACAATAACAACTCTCGAAAACTAATAATATTTCCCAAAACCCGGAATCTCATGATCACCTCCCATTGAATGTCTACAAGCATCTAACTCCAGAATATCTAACAAGAAACGAAAATACAAAAGGGCTAATACAAAAGGGAGAGTAGAAAGGGACTCTTCGGTCTGCGGACGCGGCAGATATACCTCGGAGTCTCTTCGAGCGCCTCGTCTCAAGCGTGATAAGTCTGAGTGGAGGTACCTGGATCTGCATATGAAAAACATGCGCAGAAAGGGCATGAGTACACCACAACGGTACTCAGTAAGTGCCAAGCCTAACCTCGGTCGGATAGTGACGAGGAAGGTTAGGGCCCTACTGAGGTTAAATAAAATATAAGGTTTAACGGCGTAGAAACAAAACAGTATAAATAAGTACAACAGTGAAAGTAACACATGATATAAGGACAGCAACAACTACCACAAAGGCAAGTAGACACAGAAGAAATACAGCTCAACACAAAGATTACAACCGGGGATCTCCCATGATACCGTCCTGTAGTCCCAAATATAAATATCCAGTGGATCTCCCGGGATACCGTCCCGTAGTCCAACTCATAATGCGAAGGGATCTCCCGGAATACCGATTCGTAGTCCCAAATATAAATACTCAGTACAAGGGGAATCTACCAGGTGCAGTCTCGTAGTTCCAATGTAAATGTGCAGGGGGATCTCTCGGAATACCGTTCCGTAGTCCCAAAGTAAACATACAGAGGGATCTCCCGGGATACCGTTACCAAAACTACCAAATCCTAAGGGGAAGGTCCCCCACACAAGGTTAGACAAGCCACTTACCTCGAACCGACTCAAAATCAACCCGAAACCACGTTCATGCCACGAGTATTCGACTCTAAATGACCCAAATCTATTCAATTCAATTGCATAATATAAATAACACTTCAAGTAACTGATTCTACAAATAAATTCTAAGCTAATAGGCGAAATTAGGTAAAATGACCAAAATGCCCCTCGGGCCCACGTCTTGGAATCAGGTGAAATTTACATTTTCAGAATCCTCATACTCACGAGTCTATACATAATAATAACACAAAAATCGGAGTTCAGTTGAGCCCTTAAATACCCACTCAAGCCCTAATTACCCATTTGGCACTAACTTTTCCCAAAATTTCACCACTAATTAGACCTTTAATCACATATAAACGAGTTACGAAGTCAAAAATGTTACCTTCAAGTGCTACCCTTTGGTTTCCTCAAAAATCTCCCACAAAAGCTTCAATCTCGTTCAAAAATGGTGGAAAAATGAAGAGGGGTCGCAGATGGGCTATTTAAATACTGCTCAGATATTCCTTCTTCGCGAACGCAGAAGGACCCTCACGTTCGCGAAGTACAACTTTGCTTGGGTTCAGCTTCCTTCATCGCGAACGCGATTCCCAGAACGCGAACGCGATGCAACATTTCCTCCAGCTTCACGAGCGCGGGAGAACCTTCGCGAACGAGAAGCATTAAAACTTCCCCAGCCCAGCTCCTCTTAGCGAACGCAAGACCCCCACTCGCGAACGCGAAGAAGGAAACCAGAATTGGGCTGCTGCAACTTTTCTGCAATTCCAACAAGTTCCAAAACGATCCGTTGAGCATCCAAAACACACCCGAGGCCCCCGAGACCTCAACAAAACATGCCAACCAATCCTAAAACATCATTCAAACTTGTTCCAATCTTCGGAACGCTCAAAACAACATCAAAACACCAATTTAGCATCAAATTCAAGCCTAAGAACTTCAAAAACTCTCAAAATATACTTTCGATCAAAAAGTCTATCAAACCTCGTTCGAATGACCCGAAATTTTGCACACACATCACAATTAACACTACTGAGATACTCCAATTTCCGGAATTTCATTCCGACCCTCGGATCAAAATCTCACTATCGAACCGAAAACTTCAAAAATTTAACTTTCGGCATTTCAAGCCTTAATTAGCTATGGGCGTCCAAAACACAATCCAAACAGTCTCCTAAACCCAAAATCACCCAACGGAGCTAACGGAACCATCAGAATTCCATTCTGAGGCCGTGTTCACACTGTTCCGACTACAGTCAAATTTCCAAAACTTAAGCTCTCATTTAGGGACTAAGTGTCCCAAAACTCTCCGAAACTCCAAATAAACCCTCCCGACAACTCACAATAGCAGAAATAAACACGGGGAAAGCACTTAATAGGGGATCGGGTCGTAAATTCTTAAAACGGCTGGCCGAGTCGTTACAATGGGTGTTTAATTTATTGCTTGTTTATGGTTGGGTGTTTATTATTTAGCTTTGTTCTTGATTTTATTTGTGGAATTAATGGTTGAAAATATTAGTTCATGCCTATTTGACTTGGTCTCTACTTGAGAAAGAGATACTTAGTCTAGAAAAACTTGGTTAATAAGAAATTGGGTCAATCGAGAGATTGATAAGCCCAATTAAAGGGTTGAACCTAGAAATAGCGACAACCCGACTTGAGATTTTATCAACCATTTTGTTCAATACCCATTTGGACTTGAGAAAGCCAAATTGGGCAAAATCACTCTCTGACTGAGAGGTATTGAGTGGGTAATCGAGTGTTGATATCTATAATACACCCCGACCAATAAAACAAGCTTTAAAGTTTATATCCCACTAGGCAAACACCTAGGTGAAGGTCATAGCCCTAGGCCTTTTACAACACTCGTAAAACAACAAAAACAATTTCCTCGTTTTATTTCTTAAATTGCAATTAAGGGTCGTGGTGGCACCGGACACCGCTGTTAGGCAAGCCAACACCAAGAAGTTAATTAAATTCCCAATTTAGTAATTTATTGAAATCATTTCTTTTATACATTAAACAATAAATAACGAAACTCACTGAAATAATAATGATGTCTTTAACAAACATATCATTGAATAATCCCATAAACATCCCAGAACCCGGTGTCACAAGTGCACGAGCAATTTGTAGGAAATAAAGTACAATACGATAACTGTCCGGAATACAATTGGACAAAAAAGAACTACTATACACTGAAAGACACTTTGCTGGCCGCGAGTCGTCTCGAGAGATGCAGCTCACCTAAATCTCCGTGTCAACCATGCCGCCGCGCCCAGTGAAGCCACTAGATGAACATGTGCCTGTGCAACAAAATGCACAGCAAATGTAGCATGAGTACGAAAATAACGTGTACCCAATAAGTATCCCGTCTAATCTCAAAGAAGTAGAGACGAGAGGACGACTTCGACCCTCACTAGTGGTCCAATAATAATACACCAATATTATAGTAAATCAACAATTTTTATATAAACAGTTGTAACTCAATACCATGAATGTTACGACCCCAGTTCACCCTTCATGAACATGTCGTGATGGCACCTAGTTCCTACAACTAGGTAAGCCTATCAATGCGGAAATAACAGCTTAACTTGCGAAATCGTTAAATAAGGCTAAACATATTAAAATATTAACTGCATATAAGGCCGCTCGGCCTATACAACCCAAAAGAATTGCGGAAGTCTACAATTCAATCCCAAAACCCGGAAACTCACGGGAACCACAGGCTAACAGGAACATAGTACGCTGCTCTAACTCCAGAATATCTAAACAACTGAGAGAAAACGGATCAACTAAATTCTAAAGCTGGAACAGAATAGAGACTCCTGACCTGCGGACGCGGCAGATATACCTCGAAGTCTCCATGTATCTCCTCGCCTCAAGGATAATGCGCCTGAGAAGAGGTACCTGGATCTGCACATGAAGTACATGCGCAGGAAGGGCATGAGTACACCACAGTGGTACTCAGTAAGTGCCAAGCCTAACCTTGGTCGGGTAGTGACGAGGAAGGTCAGGGACCTACTGAGATAAAACATAATAATTAATAAGATAACGGAAACAGTTTAAATAATGTCTACAGCGAGAATCTAAACCAGATAAATAAGGAAGAACAATAGTAGAAGGCAAAGGTAGAAATACAAGGAATACCGCTCTCAACAAGGAATAATAGTCGGGGATCTCTTAGTATCCCGAGGATCTCTTGGTATCCTCATCACATGCACCAGGGATCTCTTGGTATCCCGAGGATATCTTGGTATCCTCATCATAAACACTGGGGATCTCTTGGTATCCCGAGGATCTCTTAGTATCCTCATCATAAACACTAGGGATCTCTGGGTATCCCGAGGATCTCTTGGTATCCTCAACATATACACTAGGGATCTCTTGGTATCCTCAATAGTATGCCAGGGATCTCTTGGTATCCCGAGGATCTCTTGGTATACTCAATATATATAAATGTGCTAGGGATCTCTTGGTATCCCGAGGATCTCTTGGTATCCTCAATATATATAAATGTGCCAGGGATCTCTTGGTATCCCGCACCTCAGTCAAGAATACCTCAAGTACCCGGGGGGGGGGGGGGGGATCTCCCGAGAAGCCGTCCCGTGGTCCCAAATTAAACACACAACAACATTTCATAAATCTCGGAACAATGCTAAAATCGGGGCAAGAAGTAGTAAATTATCGCCTAACATGCTTCACAGTGTACAAATAGCACAGCTAAAACAATAAAGCAAGTAAGCCAGCTAAACATGAGTCTCTAAGCTAGCACAGGTATAAACCTACAGTTAAAATGAACAAGTAAACAAGAAATCTCAATTTAAATACTTCAAGTAGAAATGGGTTTACAACAATTAGCTCAAGTACGCGCTCGTCACCTCACGTACGAGGCATTCAAATATTCAAAGATCATATCCTAAGGGGAAAGGTCCCCCACACAAGGTTAGACAAGTCACTTACCTTGAACCGGCTCAATATCAACTAGAAATCACGCTCTTGCCACAAGTATCCGACTCCAAATGGCTCAAATCTATTAAATTCAATTACACATTGTAAATAACATCGCAAACACCTAGTTTTGCTAATAAATTCAAAGCTACGGCATAAAATTAGGTGAAATGACGAAAACGCCCTCCAGGCCAACGCCCCGGAATCGAATAATTTTCACATTTTCAGAACCCTCGTACTCTCACGAGTCTAACCATATAAAAAATCTCCCAAATCGGAGGTCAAATGCTCACTCAAAACTCCATAATTTAGACAATGAAGTTTTACCCCAAATTATCCAATTTTGATCCTAAATTCGAATTCCAATGATACATTTAACTATATAATGATGAAATATAACTAGAAGGGATTAAGGAAATGTTACCCAATAGTCTTCTCTTCAAAACCCACTCAAAATCGCCCTCCCCCGAGCTCTCAATTGATTTTTGTAACTTATGAACTCAAACCCTCGAAAGTTCTATTTCTGCCCAGGGATTTCCGCTTCTGCGGATAAGGGACCGCTTCTGCAGTCCCGCTTCTGCGGTGCTCACTAAAGGGAACAGGGCCGCATCTGCGATAGCTGGGCCGCTTCTGCGGCTCCACTTCTGCGATAGCTGGGCCGCTTCTACCGCTCCACTTTTGCGGAAAAGGCACCACTTCTGTGGTTTCTGAGGAAAAGGAGACAAACCGCTTCTGCGGCCACACAGCCGTTCTGCGGCGCCGCATCTGCGATTCCCAAGCCGCAGATGCGAAAATACCAGAAGAGGGACATTCAGCTGCTGCAATAACTTAAAAATTCATCCGTTAACCACCCGAAATCATCCCGAGGCCCCCGGGACCTCAACCAAAAGCACCAATACCTCCTAATACCTTATTCAAACTTGTAATAATCTTAAAAACACCTAAAAACAACGCCGGAAACCCAAATTAATCAAGGATTCAAGCCTAAGAACTTCAAATGTCAACAAAACACGCTTTCGATCAAAAACCTACCCGAACCTCGTCCAAATGACCTGAAATTTTGCACACACATCCCAAATGACATGACGGAACTACTGTAACTTCCGAAATTCCAATCCGACCCTCGGATCAAAAACTCACTATCGGACCGGAACTTCAAAAATTCAAACTTCGGCATTTCAAGCCTAAATGAGCTACGAACTTCCAAAATACATTCCGAACACGCTCCCAACCCCGAAATCACCTAACG
>NW_017670603.1:85547-102423 GCF_001879085.1 Nicotiana attenuata
ATATATATATATTGATTCTACCTATTTAGAGAATGTTCTAGCCAGGTTTATTGACTCTACCTATTTTGCGATCATAATTATTCTCAATTCCAATGATTTCCTGAGATAAAGACGCTTGCTCCTGCCTTCACAAAATCAAAATCATAGATATTTTATTTATATGGTGAAAATGAAAAGAATTAACCATTGGACATATAGTAAAGAATTTATTTTGTTAATTAAAAACCTACAAATAAGATAGAGAAGAGAAAAAGAATTATATATAAAGAAAATATAACTTTATATATATATATATATATAACATATATTAGAAATGCATCAGAATTTACCCTATCCACAGGTGAACTGTTTCATCCTCCTGGATAAAACGCATGATTAGAGATATACTTATATATGTATAAATCTAAAGAAAAAATTATATAAAAAATTGTTTGACTTTCAAATTTACAATTACAGAAGAAAGCTTGAAAGAAATTGCGACCACACATATTCTTTGTGTAATAGACTAGCTAANGAGGTAAGGCAAGCTCATAGGCAACCTCTCCAACTCGCCTCGAGATCTCAAAAGGGCCAATAAACCTCGGACTCAACTTTCCTTTCTTCCCAAAGAGCATGACGCCTTTCATAGGCGAGACCCGAAGCAGAACCCGCTCACCAACCATATATGAAACATCACGAACCTTCCTTTCCGCGTAACTCTTCTGCCTGGACTGGGCTGTACGGAGTCTATCCTGAATCACCTTAACCTTCTCCAATGCATCCTGAACCAACTCTGTGCCCAATAGCCTGGCCTCACCCGGCTCAAACCAACCCACCGGAGATCTACACCTCCTACCATATAAAGCCTCATACGGCGCCATCTGAATGCTGGACTGATAGCTGTTATTGTAAGCAAACTCCGCCAGTGGCAAGAAATGATCCCAAGACCCTCCGAACTCAATCACATACGCACAGAGCATATCCTCAAGAATCTGAATAGTGCGCTCGGACTGTCCGTCCGTCTGGGGTGAAATACTGTGCTCAACTCCACCCGAGTGCCTAACTCCTGCTGCACGGCTCTCCATAACTGCGATGAAAACTGAGTACCTCTGTCTGAAATGATAGAAACTGGAATACCATGCAAACGGACAATCTCCCTGATATAAATCTCCGCCAACCGCTCCGATGAATAAGTGGTACACACAGGAATGAAATGAGCGGACTTGGTCAGCCGGTCCACAATAACCCAAATGGAATCAAACTTCTCCAAGGTCCGTGGAAGTCCAGATACAAAATCCATGGTGATGCGCTCCCATTTTCACTCCGGAATCTCTATCTGCTGGAGCAACCCACCTGGGCGCTGGTGCTCATACTTCACCTGCTGGCAGTTGAGGCATCTAGACACATAACCAACTATATCCTTCTTCATCCGCCTCCACCAGTAGTGCTGCCTCAGGTCCTGATACATCTTCGTTGCACCCGGATGGATGGAATACTGCGAACTATGGGCCTCTTCTAGAATCATCTCTCGAAGACCATCAACATTGGGCACACAAATCCAGCCCTGCATCCTCAATACTCCATCATCTCCAATGGTCACATCCCTGGCATCACCACGCTGAACCTTGTCCCGAAGGACAAGCAAATGAGGGTCATCATACTGCCGCTCCCTGATACGATCAACTAAGGAGGACCAGGAAACCACACAAGCTAGAACTCGACTGGGCTCCGAAAGATCCAATCTCACGAACTGGCTGGCTAAGGCCTGAACATCCATCGCCATAGGCCTCTCTGAAGCTGGTAAATACGCCAAACTCCCCAAACTCTCCGCCCGGCGACTCAAGGCATCCGACACCACATTGGCCTTGCCCGGGTGATATAGGATAGTGATGTCATAATCCTTCAGCAACTCTAACCACCTCCTCTGACGCATATTGAGATCCTTTTGCTTGAGTAAGTGCTGCAAACTCCGATGATCAGTATAGATCTCGCAAGGCACTCCATATAAATAATGACGCCAGATCTTCAAGGAATGAACAATGGCAGCTAACTCAAGGTCGTGGACAGGGTAATTCTTTTCATCTATCTTCAACTGTCTGGACGCGTAGGCAATCACCCTACCGTCCTGCATCAACACTGATCCAAGGCCAACTCTCGAGGCGTCACAATAAACAGTATAAGATCCCGAACCGATAGGCAACATTAAGATAGGGGATGTAGTCAAAGTTGTCTTGAGCTTCTGAAAGCTCGCCTCACACTCCTCTGTCCACTGAAATGGGGCACCCTTCTGGGTCAATCTAGTCATAGGGGCAACGATCGATGAAAATCCCTCCACGAAACGACGATAGTAACCCGCCAAGCCAAGGAAACTACGAATCTCTGTAGCTGAGGACGGACTGGGCCAACTCTGCACGGCCTCTACCTTCCTCGGATCCATCCGAATACCCTCACTAGAAATCACATGGCCTAAGAATGCCACAGAACTCAGCGAAAACTCACATTTTGAGAACTTTGCATATAACTTCTTCTCTCTCAAGGTCTGAAGCACGGTCCTCAGGTGTTGCTCATGATCTTCCCGACTCCGGGAGTACACCAGAATATCATCAATGAAAACAATCACGAACAAGTCAAAATAAGGCCTAAACACACTGTGCATCAAGTGCATGAAAGCTGCAGGGGCATTGGTCAGCCCAAATGATATAACAAGGAACTCGTAATGACCGTATCGAGTCCTGAAGGCAGTCTTCGGGATATCTGGCTCCCGAATCTTCAACTGATGGTACCCTGAGCGCAAGTCAATCTTAGAAAACACCTGTGCACCCTGAAGCTGATCAAACAGATCATCTATACGAGGCAAAGGATAACGGTTCTTCACTGTAACCTTGTTCAACTAGCGGTAGTCAATACACATGCGCATAAAACCATCATTTTTCTTTACAAACAAAACAGGATCACCCCACGGTGAAACACTGGGTCGAATAAAACCCTTACCAAGCAATTCCTGCAACTGATCCTTCAACTCCTTCAACTCAGGAGGAGCCATACGATACGGAGAAATGGAAATAGGCTGAGTGCCCGGTAACAGATCAATGCCAAAATCAATGTCTCTATCAGGAGGCATGCCCGGAAGATCAGTTGGAAATACATCGGGATAATCCCGTACCACTGGAACAGAATCAACAGAAGGGGTATCAACACTAACATCTCTCACATAAGCCAAATACGCGACACACCCCTTCTCAACCATGCGCTGAGCTTTAAGAAAAGAGATAACTCTACTGGGAGTGTGATCTAAAGTACCACTCCACTCAACACGCGGGATACCTGGCATAGCCAGCGTCACGGTCTTGGCGTGACAATCAAGAATAGCAAAATGGGGCGACAACCAGTCCATGCCCAGAATAATGTCAAAATCCACCATACCGAGTAACAATAAATCTGCTCTGGTCTCAAAACCACGAATAGTAACCAAACATGACCGATAAATACGATCCACAACAAGAGAATCTCCCACAGGAGTAGAAACATAAACGGGGGCACTCAAAGAATCCCGAGGCACACCCAAATGCGGAGCAAAGTAAGAAGACACATAAGAGTAAGTATAGCCCGGGTCGAATAGAACCGATGCCTCTCTATGACAAACCAATATAATACCTCTAATGACGGAGTCGGAGATAACAGCCTTAGTGCGAGCAGGAATACAATAATATCTGGCCCGGCCCCTCTCGCGAGGGCGACCTCCATCTCCCCGACCTCCGCCCCTAGTCGGCTGGGCAGGTGGGGTAGCAGCTGGAGCTGTGACCATGGCCTGAGAACCCTGAGGAGCACGCTGTGGCTGAGAAGTCCGTAGGGGCGCGCTCCTCCCAAGTCTGGGGCAATCCCTCACCAAGTGACGTGTATCACCACACTCGTAACAAGCTCTGGGAGGACGCAGTGCCTGTGACTGACTAGGGCCAGGTCTGCTGGTCTGACCTCTAGAAGCACCTCGCGCAGGAGGCGCGCTAGAAACTGGAGGTGCATAATAAGGCTCCTGAGGTGTAGGTGGAGCTGGAGTACTGCCGGCTGCTGGAAGAACTGAATGTACAGGGCGACCCGAATAACCTCTGCCATAAAGACCTGCTGAAGGGGTACGAGCACCACAGTAGTGACCCGACTCTCGAGACCTCTTAGCCTCCTTCTCTCCTCGCTCCCTGGCGAGCATACCCTCAATCCTCCTAGCAATGCTCACTACCTGCTGATAAGGAATGTCCATCTCCAACTCTCGAGCCATGCTAGATCTGATGGGTGGAATAAGACCCTCAATGAACCTGCGAACTCTCTCCCGAACTGTAGAAACCAAAGCCGGAGCATGCCTGGCCAACCTGGTATAACGGATAGCATACTCTGAAACGGTCATAGCACCCTGGCGCAAATGTTCAAACTCTGTGCGCCATGCATCCCTGAGACTCTAGGGGACAAACTCTCTCATAAACATATCCGAGAACTGGTTCCAAGTCAGTGTAGCAGCCTCGACTGGACTGTCTATCTCATAAGTCCGCCACCAATCATATGCGGCTCCCCGAAGCTGAAAAGCAGTGAAAGAAACCCCGATGAACTCCACTATGCCCATAGTGCGAAGAATACGATGACACTCCTCTAGAAATCCCAAGGCATCGTCTGATGCTAATCCACTGAACACTAGGGGATCATACTTCTTGAACCTCTCAAGTCTCTGTTGCTCGTCCTCTGAAGCAGCTGACCCATCCTCGGGCTGACCGGCGCTGCAGGCGGTGCCGAAATAATCTTAGGAGCCTACTCAACCTGCACTCGCTGCTCAGGGGTGTAGACTGCGGGAGTATGTGCTCCTCCCCCGGCCTGGGATGTGGCTGCAGCAATGGGAAGCAACCCTGCCTGAGCCAAGGTGGTGTACATGCTCATGAACTGAGCCAAAGTCTCCTGGAGTGCTGGAGTAGTAGTGGCAGTAGTAGGTGTGCCAGGTGCTTGGGCTCCGGCTAGATCTGCTGGTGGTACCTCGGCGGCAGCTCGCGCAGGTGCTCTGGCTGCACCACGTGTGCGTCCTCGACCTCTCCCCCGGCCTCGGCCTCTGGCGGCTGCAGTAGGGGGCGCGGGTGCCTGATCATCTCGAGTAGCGCGTGTCCTCACCATCTGTGAGAGAATAGAAGTCAGAAGTTTAGAATTGATGTCCAAAATATCGCACGACGAGGAATTCAAATGAAATGAAGATTTTTTCCTAACAGTTACATAGCCCCTCGTAGATAAGTACAGACGTCTCCGTACCGATCAGCGAGACTCTAATAAACCGGCATCTGTTCCGTGACTCCTATGAACCTAGAGCTTTGATACCAACTTGTCACGACCCCAGTTCACCCTCTATGAACATGTCGTGATGGCACCTAGTTCCTACAACTAGCTAAGCCTATCAATGCGGAAATAACAACTTAACTTGCGAAATGGTTAAATAAGGCTAAACATATTAAAATATTAATTGCATATAAGGCCGCTCGGCCTATACAACCCAAAAGAAATGCGGAAGTCTACAATTCAATCCCAAAACCCGGAAACTCACGGGAACCACAAGCTAACAGGAACATAGTATGCTGCTCTAACTCCAAAATATCTAAACAACTAAGAGAAAACGGATAAACTAAATTCTAAAGCTGGAACAGAATAGAGACTCCTGGTCTGCGGACGCAGCAGATATACCTCGAAGTCTCCGTGTATCTCCTCGCCTCAAGGATATAGTGCGCCTGAGAAGAGGTACCTGGATCTGCACATGAAGAACATGCGCAGGAAGGGCATGAGTACACCACAGTGGTACTCAGTAAGTGCCAAGCCTAACCTCGGTCAGGTAGTGGCGAGGAAGGTCAGGGACCTACTGAGATAAAACATAATAATTAATAAGATAACGGAAACAGTTTAAATAAAGTCTACAGCGAGAAACTAAACCAGATAAATAAGGAAGAACGGTAGTAGAAGGCAAAGGTAGCAATACAAGGAATACTGCTCTCAACAAGGAATAATAGTCGGGGATCTCTTAGTATCCCGCGGATCTCTTGGTATCCTCATCACATGCACCAGGGATCTGTTGGTATCCCGAGGATCTCTTGGTATCCTCATCATAAACACTGGGGATCTCTTGGTATCCCGAGGATCTCTTGGTATCCTCAACATATACACTAGGGATCTCTTGGTATCCTGAGGATCTCTTGGTATCCCGAGGATCTATTGGTATCCCATATTATCAAATTTTGATCCTAAATTCGAATTCCATTGATACATTTAACTATATAATGATGAAATATAACTAGAAGGGATTAAGGAAACGTTACCCAATAGTCTTCTCTTCAAAATCCACTCAAAATCGCCCTTACCCGAGCTCTCAATTGATTTTTGTAACTTATGAACTCAAACCCTCGAAATTTCTATTTCTGCCCAGGGATTTCCGCTTCTGCGGACAAGGGACCGCATCTGCGGTCCCGCTTATGCGGAACAAATGCCGCTTCTGCGGCAATTAACTAAAATCCAGGGGTTCCGCTTCTGCTATCTTAAACCGCACCTGCGGTGGCCACTTCTGCGAAATACTTACCGCTTATGCGGTTTCTCACAAATGACCCAGGGCCGCATCTGCGACTTATACCTCGCAGGTGCGTAACCGCTTCTGCGGTCAAACTTCCGCACCTGCAGAAACTGAAGGGAGCCCAAATTCTGCTCCTGCGATGGGATGGCCGCTTATGCGGCTCCGCTTCTGCGGTTCCCAAGCCACAGAAGCGAAAATACCAGAAGAGAGAAAAAAACCAGCTGCTGCAACACTTCAAAAATTCTTCCGTTAACCACCCATAATCATCCCGAGGCCCCCGGGACCTCAACCAAAAGGACCAATACCACCTAATACCTTATTCAAACTTGTACCAATCCTTAAAACACCTAAAACAACACCGGGAATCCGATTAAATCAAGGATTCAAGCCTAAGAACTACAAGTTTCCTCCAAATACGCTTTCGATCAAAAACCTAACCAAAACACGTCCGAATGACCTGAAATTTTGCACACACATCCCAAATGAAATGACGGAGCTACTGCAACTTCCGGAATTCCAATCTGACCCTCGGATCAAAAACTCACTATCGGACCGGAACTTCAAAAATTCAAACTTCGGCATTTCAAGCCTAAATGAGCTACGTGCCTCCAAAATACATTCCGAACACGCTCCAAACCCTGAAATCACCTAACGGAGCTAAAGGAACCATCAGATTTCCGTTCCGAGGTACTCTTCACATTGTTCTGATTACGGACCATTTTTCAACACTTAAGCTCTCATTTAGGGACTAAGTGTCCCAAAACTCTCCAAAACTTAACACCGAACGTCCCGGCATACCAAAATAGCAGAAATGAACTTAGGGGAAGTAGTTAATGGGGGATCGGGACGTGAATTCCATGAAACGACCGGCCGGGTCGTTACAATGAAGCAAGTAAATAATTCTTTCATTAATAGGAAATTTCAAGTTCATTTTTCATCATTTATACATTTATCTCAAGCCAGGGAGCCAATATCATCATTTATAAATTTGCAAGTCAAGCAATACAAGCATGCGCAAATCATGCCGAGGTCGTACGGCTCGATCCAACAAATATTTAAACTGTGCACTGCCAGAGGGTCGAATGGCGCGAACCATAGATGCATCTATTACCCGCTCGCGAATAATACATGCAACGCGGTCAAATATAAATAAACACATCAAACAGTCAATCAAGAATTCATCAGGGAGCAATTATTCAAGGAAAAGCAATTTCTCTTTTTAATAGTTCAGAAAACGATGTCTAGCCTGTTAGAAATTTATCAACAAATTTCGATATGTTTTAAGCATTTAAATTGACAACAAGATTGCAAATATTTACAAGTAAAGCATGCTTTTGGGTTCCTAGACTACCCAGACTTAAACATTTTAGTAGCTACGCACGGACTCTCGTCACCTCATGCGTACGTAGCCCCCACAATTAGAAGCACATAACCAATTATTTAGCCTATGGGGACAATTCTCTCTTACAAAGTTAGAAAGGACACTTTACCTCGCTCCGAAGTTCCATAACCGGCATTCCACGCCCTTCCGAAGGCTCAAATCGATGCACAATGCTCCAAAACTAGCCAATAATTATGCAAATCCATTAATTTATGCTCAATTACTCATAATAATCCAATCTATAACAATTTCTAATCCCGATAGAAAAGTTGATAAAATTGCCCTTGAGCCCACGTGGCCGGATTTAAAAAAATTTCGAAGATAAAGTTTACCCACAACCTCACGAACTCAAATATATAATTTACTCTCAATTTCGTGCCCAAAATTGTGGTCAAAATTCAAGAATACCAAATTTCTAGGTTTCCCTCAAAATCCCAAATTTCTACTAATTTCAATGTCCAAATCCGTATATAATCATGTATTTAACTCAAAACATTCATAAATCATTTACCTCATGCTTGGTCGTGAAAATGGCACTCCCAGTTGCTCCAAAATGAGCTTCCATGAAAGAAATGGAGTGAAAATGAGCCAAACCCCAATTTTAAAGAACCTCACTGCCTCTAGCCTTTCCGTACCTACGGTCACTTGATCGCTTTTGCGGTTCCGTAGGTGCGGCCCCACAACCGCTTCTGCGGTCCTTCACCAGGCATCTCAACTCCACATCTACGGCTCCACAAATGCAGGTGCGGTCCCACTTCTGCGGACTTTGACTGCATCTGCGGTGCACTCCTTCCCAAGCCAAAAATCCGCTTCTGCGGGTCACTACCCGCTCCTGCGGGCTCGCACCTGCGGTGCTCTTCATGCAGGTCCGGTTACTCCATAAGCCCGGCTGCTTCAGCCGTTTCTCAAATTCAATTCTCAATCCGTTAACCACCCGGGATCCATCCGAGGCCTCCGGTACCCCGTCCAATCATACCAACCAGTCCCATAACATAACGTGGACCTGCTCGAGGCGTCAAATCATATCAAACTATGCTTAAACCATGGATCACACTCCATTTCAAACTTGATGAACTTTATAACTTTGAACTTCTTCATTTTATGCCGAAACCTATCAAATCACATCCGATTGACCTCGAATTTACACACAAGTCATATTTGACATTACGGACCTATTCCATCTTCTGGAATTGGAATCTGACCCCGATATCAAAAAGTCCACTTCCGGTCAAACTTCTAAAAAAACCTTCAAATTTCTTACTTTAGCCAAATGACTCCAAAATGACCTACGGACCTCCGAATCCACTTCCGAATGCACCCCCAATACCAGAATCACCATACGGAGCTATTCCCAGAATCAGAATCCCAAACGGACATCGATAACACTGAAATGCACTGCAACCCAACTTTATGAAATTCTTCCCAAAATGCTAACTTTCACAATAGGCGCTGAAATGCTCCCTACTCCTGGGTCATCCAAAACCTAATCCGGACATACGCCCAAGTTGAAAATCATCATACAAACCTGTTGGAACCTTCAAATCCTGATTCCGAGGTCGTTTACTCAATAATCCAATCCTTGCCAATTCTTCCAATTTAAAGCTTTCGAAATGTGAATTCTCCTTTCCAATCAACTCCGAACTTCCCGGAATTCCATTACGACCATGCATACAAGTCATAATACCTGAAGTGAAGCTGCTCATGGCCGCAAGCTGCCAAACGACGCGCTAGAGCTCAAAACAACCGGTCGAGTCATTACACTTAGACTTTAAAACAACCAATTTTGCGGAAGAGTAAATTTAGATATTCAAACTCATACGCTACAATTTATACTACTAACTCCCACACACATAGCTCCTTGCGGAATTCGACGTCGACTCTTGTTGGGTATTATTATTGCATTGAGAGTTTTCAAAACCTCGAATTGAGGTGTGATATTGGACGAGATCAATTATCTACACAACTTTTAAACAAGTAAGGTTCATTCCACAAATATTACTATGCATCAGATATAAGCTTTTTCTTTGCTGGTAAGAGAGATCTTGGGGTGTCCACTTTCCACCCAAGTAGTTTACAATATCTGCAAACTAGGGTGGTTGAGTCATAATTGAGTTAACTGAGAAAATGTGTTCATCAGGAAATTCTTCCTTTATTTTGCTAAACTCAAGGGGGCATTTTCTAATCTAGACAAATGGTCAGCTACTTGATTCTCTGTTCCTTTTTTGTCATTTATATCAACATCAAATTCTTGTCGAAGTGAAATCCATCTTAAAAATCTAGGTCGAGCATCTTTCTTTGCTACTAGGTATTTTAAAGTTGCATGATAATTAAAAACAGTGACCTTGGTTCCTATCAAATAAGATCAAAACTTATCAAAAGCAAATACTACTGCTAGTAACTCTTTTTTTGTTGTTGCATTATTTAGTTGAGCCTCGTTTATTGTTCTACTAGCATAGTAAATGTGGCGAAAGATCTTATCCTTTCTCTGGCCTAAAATAGCTCCAACTACTATATCACTAGCATCACACATGACCTCAAAAGGTTGATACCAGTATGGGGACACAATTACAGGGACGACTGATAACTTTTCCTTAAGGGTCTCAAGTGCTTTCAAATAATCACCTGAAAAATCAAACTTAATATCTTTCATCAAGGGGTTAGTCAACGATTTTGAAGTCTTTGTAAGGTCATTTATGAACCGTCTGTAAAAACCTGCATGACCCATAAAGCTTCTAATGCCTTTAACAGTTGTGGGAGGGGGTATTAGCTATGCGATCAATTTTAGCCCTATTACCTTCTATTCCTTTAGTAATGATATTATGTCCCAAAACAGTTCCTTTTGTAACCATAAAATGACATTTTCCCCAATTAAGTTTGTCTCTTCACATCTCTTAAGGACTAAGGTCAAGTGGTGAAGACAATCCTCAAATGTTTTGCCAAAGAGTGTAAAATCATCCATAAAAATTTCGAGAAATTTTTCAGTCATGTCAGAAAAAGTTGCTAACATGCAAAGCTGAAATGTAGCAGGGCGTTACATCGACCAAATGGCATTCTCCTATAGGCATATGTTCCGTAAGGACATGTGAAAGTTGTCTTGTCGTGATCTTCGGGTGCAATTGGTATTTGGTTATACCCTGAATAGCCATCAAGAAAACAATAAAAACCATATCTTGCAATTCTTTCTAACATTTGATCAATAAATGGCAAGGAAAATGATCTTTTCTAGTAGCATCATTGAGACGTCTTTAATCAATACAGACGCTCCATCCTATGACAGTCCTTGTGGGTATGAGTTCATTACTTTCATTTTTTATAACTGTCATGCCTCTTTTATTTGATATCACCTGAACAGGGCTTACCCAAAGGCTATCTGAAATGGGATAAATAATAGTTGCCGCCAAATGCTTGACGATCTCCTTTTTTACTACTTCTTGCATTGTTGGATTCAATTTTCGTTGGGGCTGGACTATTGGTTTGTAGCTGTCACGACCCCAGTTCGCCCTCCATGAACTGTCGTGACGGCACCTAGTCTCTACGACTAGGTAAGCCTAAATTTGCGGGACATAACTAACTTGCGGAAGTAAAACAATTTAAAAACAGAAATAAAGCAATAATAGGGTTCAAATATGCCGCTCGGCATAAACCATATATAAAACTCAAAGCCAATATCCAAATCCAAGACCCGGAAACCCAAGAATCACAAGCTAAGGAAAGAGAAATACTACATAGCTCTAACTCCAGAATTTGTCTAATAAGAACAGAAAGTACAGAAGGGCTAAATACTAGAAAGCAGGAATGGAAAGGGACTCCTCGGTTTGCGGACGCGGCATATGTACCTGGAAGTCTCTAAGTAGTCGCCTCCCTCAAGGATGGTAGGCCTGAGAAGAAGTACCTGGATCTGCACATGGAAAAAAACATGCGCAGAAGAGGCATGAGTACACCACAGCGGTACTCAGTAAGTGCCAAGCCTAACCTCGGTTGGGTAGTGACGAGGAAGGTCGGGGCCCTACTGAGGTTAAATAAGATACATGGTTTAACAGAATAAATTAAACAATGTAATGAGTAATACAAATATGAAGGCAGCAACAACTACTATAAGGGCAAGTAAAAACACAGTAAGAGAATACAGCGCAGTTCCAAAATAACAACCGGGGATCTCCCAGGATACCGTCCTGTAGCCCCCAAATATAAATATCATATCAGTGGAATCTCCCGGGTGCAGTCCTGTAGTCCAACTGTTCATGTGCAGGGGGATCTCCCGGAATGCAATTCCGTAGTCCCGAAGTAAACATATAGGGGAGCTCCCGGGATACCGTCCCGTAGTCCCAAAGTAAACATGCAGGGGAGCTCCCAGGATATCGTCCCGTAGAACCAAAGTAAAACACAGTACAGCAACACAAGAATATTCAACAAAGCTAGATTTCGTACTAAGTAAACAGGTATGTCTAGCCTAACATGCTTCACGTATTGTAATTAAGGCAAATTGAGAAAATAGGCAATTAAGTCTACTAAGCATACGTTTCTAAACTAACAACACGCTAAATATACAAGTAAATAAAATAGGAGAGAGGAACTCAATTGAAATACTTAAAGAAAACCGGATATTTCAACAATTAGCTCAAGTACGCGCTCGCCACCTCACGTACGAGGCATTTCAATTACCACAGTATCAATCCTAAGGGGAAAGGTCCCCCACACAAGGTTAGACAAGCCACTTACCTCGAACAAGTGCAAGTCAACCCGAAACCACGCCTTTGCCACGAGTATCCGACTCCAAATGGCCCAAATCTATTCAATTCAATTCCATAATGTAAATAACACTTCAAATAACTGATTCTATCATTAAATTATAAGCGAAGGCGCGAAATTAGGTAAAATGACCAAAATGCCCCTCAGGCCCACGTCTCGGAATCAGGTAAAATTTACCTTTTCGGAATCCTCACACTCTCACGAGTTGATACATACCAAGAACACTAAAATCGGAGTCCAACTGTCCCCTCAAATCCTCATTTCAAAGTCTCTTAATCCCAAGCCCAAAATCCCACAATTACCACTGATTTTCCTTAATTTCTCATGCTTAGGATAATAAAAATCACTAAAATAACAAGTTTTGGGACCAAAGACCTTACCCCAATGGACTCCTCTGAAAATCCCTCTTGAAAAATGCTCCAAAAGCTTCTTCCCCTTTGAAAAGAGGTGAAAAATGATTAAATTTCGCGAAGGAAAGTATTTATGTTCTGCCCAGCGATTTCCGCATTTGCGGCCCTGGGACCGCATCTGCGGTCCTACTTCTGCAGAAACATAGTCGCATCTACGACTTTCATTAATTGACCAGAATTTCGTATCAGCGATTTCCCCTTCGCAGATGCGCCACCGTTTCTGCGGTATTTCTTCCGCATCTGCGGAACTTGAAGAAAAGGCAAAAATCCGCTTCTGCGGTTTCCTTAGGCGCTTTTGCGGCGCCGCATCTGCGGTCCCCAAACCGCAGATGCGAAAATACTAGAAGCAGCAAAACATACAGCAGCTACTATACTTCCTCAACTCCCCGTTAACCATCCGAAATCACCCCGAGGCCCCCGAGACCTCAACCAAAAGCACAAAGATCACCTAGTACCTTATTCGAACTTGTACTAACCTTCAAAACACTCCAAAAAACATCAAAACAACCAAAACACATCGGATTCAAGCCTAAGATTCTAAAATTCTTCCGAATTCCGTTTTTGATCAAAAACCCGACCAAACCACCTCCGAATGACCTGAAATTTTTCACACACATCCAAAATGACATAACAGAACTACTGCAACTTGCAGTATTCCATTCCGACCCTCGGATCAAAATCTCACTATCGAACCGGAAACTTCAAAATTCGACCTTTCGACATTTCAAGCCTAAATTAGCTACGGACCTCCAAAACACAATCCGACCACGCCCCTAAGCCCGAAATCACCTAACGGAGCTAACGGAACCATCAGATTTCCATTCCGAGACCGTCTTCACACTATTCTGACTACGGTCAACTTTCCAACACTTAAGCTCTCATTTAGGGACTAAGTGTACCAAAACTCTTCGAAACTCAAAACCGAACATCCCGGCAAATCAAAATAGCAGATATAAACTTGGGGAAAGCAGTTAATAGGGGATAGGGGTGTAAATTCTAGAAACGACCGGCCGGGTCGTTACAGTAGCATACAAACAACTTGATTAATCCCTTTGATATCTTCTATTGTCAACCCCAAGGCTCTTTTATGTGCTTTCAATACTTCAATCAATATTTCTTTTTGTCATGTAGTAAGAGAAGATGAAATAATTGTTGGAAATAATTCTTCCTCAAGATAAACATATTTAAAATGAGATGGGAGAACATTCGAGTTTAATTTTTGGTTGAACATGTTCTGGTTGCATCATCACATCTTAAGAATCATTTTCTAGTATTCTGGTTTCTCTTCTAATGACAGGATCATCGTTTTGTATGGTGCCAGATTTGGCCAAACATCTTTCCATTGGTTCTTGAATTAATTGATTGTCTTTGAATTCATCTGTATGATAATTAAGCATGCCAATCGAAAAACATGAAGATGAGGTCTCATCTCCTAAAAATCTTAATATCTTTTGCATTTAAAAAATGACTCTTTGTTCATCAACTCTCAAAATTAGTTGTCCTTGATGTACATCTATGATTGCTCTACCTGTGGCAAGAAATGGTCTACCCAAAATAATTGGTTCATCGGTACATTCCTTCATTTCAAGTACTATAAATTCTATAGGGAAAACAAACTTATCTACTCTTACGAGCACATTTTTAACTTTTCCCTTAGGTTTCTTAGTACTTTGATGTACAAACTGAAGAGAAACACCTATGTCTTTCATTTCACCAGGATTTAATTTTCTAAAGATAGAAAATGGCATCAAGTTAATTGAAGCTCCAGAATCACAAAGTAGTTTTTTAAAATATACTCCTCCCAAAGTGCATGGAATTGCAAAACTACCTGGATCATCAAATTTTTGTGGTAGCTTATTTTGAAGTATATCACTGTATTTTTCAATAAGTATCACTACGGGATCTTCTTCCAATTTCTTTTTACTTGACAAAATTTCTTTTAGGAATTTGGCATAAGAAGGCATTTGCAACAAAGCACCAGTGAAAGGAATATTAATGTGAATTTGTTTTAAAATCTCTAAAAACTTTGAAAATTGATTATCAAGCTTCTCTCTTTTCATTTTTTGTGAAAAGGAATTGTCACAGGGAAATGAGTCAATTTTTTCTATATTATTTTCTTCTTTTTTCTCGACTTCTTTCTTTTTAGATAGTTCACGGTATTTCAACATTCTTACCATTGTTTACTTGTCGTTCTGACTGGTTTGCATAGGGTTCATCAAGCTCCTTACCTGACCGTAAGGTGATGGCCTTACCTTCTTTGGATTTTTCTCTGTGTTGCTTGGTAATGGAACTTGAATCTTTTCTGACATAAGAGTTGCCAGTTGGCCTAATTGAATTTCCAGATTTTTGAAGGCTGCACCCTGGCTTTCTGTATTTTTATAAGTGACCTTAATTTACTTATACAAAAGGTCATAAAGACTTAAATTAGCTTGTTGAGGCCTTTGCTAATATGACCCTGATTGTTGATAAGGTCTGTAGTTTGATTGCCCACGGTTCTGATTCTGGTATCTCGATGGACCTTGTACTTGCTGCTTCTGAAAGCTTTGAGAGTTCTCTACACTATTTGGATTGCTCAATTGAAATCCGAGATGCTTTTGTGCCATTGGACTCCCAAAAGGTTATGATTTATAACCGAGAAAATGGACCTGTTCATCATTATGATTGGTTTCTTGACATTCATGGTTCGGATGGTTTCCTCCATACATGTCACAAGCCTCATACTGGCTTGGTTGTTGTGTATTCACCTGAAATGATTTAAACTTTTGTGCCAAAGAAATAATTTGATCTGTTAGTGTATTTAAAGCATCAACCTGATTTACCGTAGCAGCCTTCTTCATGATTACACACTTAGATGACCATTGGATGACATTCTTAGAAATATCGTTCAACAATTGCAATGCTTCCTCCATGGTTTTTTCTATTACAGAACCTCCTGCAGCTGTATCAGTCACATTTCTAGAAGTGGGTTTTAACCCGTGATAAAAAAATTTACAGTTGCATATGTTCAAGAATGTTGTGGTGTGGGCATCTTTTTCACATTGCTTTTAATCTTTCCCAAGCTTGATAAACTAACCCAGTGTCACTCTCTAAGAAATTAGAGATATCTTGTCTTAACTTAATGGTTTTAGCGGAGAAAAAAATATTTGTTTAAAAATTTCTAGGTCATTTGGTCCCATGTGTTAATGGAACCTTGCGGCAAAACCTCGCAACTAAGTCTTGGCACCTCCTTTCAAAGAAAAAAGAAATAGCCTTAACTTGATAGCTTCAAGAGGTACTCCATCATAATTAGCTATTTTAACAAGTTCCATAAAGTAAATTAAATGACTGTGGATCATCACTTGCGTCTCTAATGAAGATGCGAGACTGTTAATCGTTTGAATCAGGCCAGTCTTGATTTCAATGTTGATGGCTGGCACTGGGGGTTTTCTGACACTAGATTCACAGTTGAAGCGGTCGGGTCTAGCTCTTTTCATAGTATTATGATTTCCTGCTATTTGCTTAAACCGACTTACTTGCACCTTCTAATTGTCAATTATTGGATTGGTCTCGCTGTGTAGTATTACTTGTGTAGATTCCTATGTTTTACAAGGTTTCCTTTTTGGTTCAGTTTGGTATTTACTGATCGTAAAGGCTTTTGTGGTTTGAACTATTGATTTGACTATGCACATTGAGTATTTGGTACTGATATGGTAGGGTACTACGAGTCGTGACCGTACGGTCCGACGACGACGTTAGGTTTAAGTTAAAAGGGTTAAGGGGGTAGGTTACTTACTAATTAGG
>NW_017670603.1:102443-128672 GCF_001879085.1 Nicotiana attenuata
AAGTAAGGGGTAGAATTCGTACTTTACGGTGGGATCAGCTTGTGTGCCGCAACAGATGGAATAAGGGTGGATTGTTATGGTGAAATAAGGGTGAATTATGATACTAACATAGTTATATGGTGGGATCAGGTTGGCGCCGCAACATATCTATATGTTATTTATTGTTGTTGTTGATGTTATTACAGTGAAATAAGGGAGGATTCTGTGTTGTCCGGTAGGATCGGGTTGCGCGTCGCAACAACCTATGTGTTTCTATTTCCTTGAGCTGTGTTGGTTTTCGGTATTGTTATTTGAAATTCTAAGGATTGTTAATTCTGGACGATACTGTTTCATTTCTTGAGGCTATAGTTATTATTTCCAGTTGACTTTTTAATCATGTTATGTATTTCTATTTCTGTGATTATTATATACTGCTTACAGGTTGTAGTGTAGTGACCCGCCTTAGCCTCGTCACTACTTCGTCGAGGATAGATTCGGCACTTACAGAGTACATGGGTTCGGTTGTACTCAAACTACATTCTGCACTTCTTGTACAGATTTTGGAGTCAGTCCCAGCTATAGTTATCAGTGAGCTCGGATTGGACAACGTGTAGAGACTTAAGGTATAGTTGCTCAGCGCCCGCAGCTCCTGGAGTCCCCTTCTTTATTTTTATTTAGCTGTGTATCTTCTTTTCAGACATCTTTATGTTATTTCAGACCCTTGTATGTACTATTCTAGTAGCTCATGCACTTGTGACATCAAGTTCAGGGATATTTTAGACGTTTGGCTGTTTTAGCTTCTGCATTATTTAATTTGGATTATTGCAGTTAAATTAGCTCTTCTTCATTATTAAATTTTAAACTGCTTAAAAGGATAAATTGTTCTAACGTTGGCTTTCCTAGCAAGTGAAGTGTTAGGCACCATCACGGTCCCGACGCTTGGAATTTCGGGTCATGACATCTATATTGTTTCGTTCGTTCCTTTTCTCTACTGTGTTGATGTTTCATGAATAATGGTGTTGAGTTATTTGTGTTGATTAATTGATATTGGGGGATCGGGTTACACGCCACAACGAAACAGGAAATGATATGATATAATTGGAAATATTGTATGTTGAGAAATATATTGTGTGAAACTTGGGATCGGGTTGCACGCCGCACGGATTTGATGTGTAGTAGTTGTGTTGTGGCTATATGTGACGACCCAAAGGGGTCATCACCTGTTTTAAATGAATTCTGCACTTGCCATGCCTTGAAAACCTCATTTAGAGTCGCCTCGATTTGCGTGTGCAGTCCGAGCGCGTAGCCGAAAAGCTTAGAAGTGAAATTCTATTAAAAATGCTAAATTTTTTATGTTAAAATAAATAAATTTGACTTTGGTCAACATTTTGGGTAAACGGACCCGGACCCGTGATTTGACGGTCCCGGAGGGTCCGTAGGAAAATCTGGGACTTGGGCGTATGCCCGGAATCGAATTCCGAGGTCCCAAGCCCGAGAAATGAATTTTTTTTGTAGAAATAGTTTTCTGAAATTGTTTAAGGAAATTGGAAATGAAATATGGTTAGAAAGCGATGGTATCGGGCCCGTATTTTGGTTCCGACGCCCGGTACATGTCTTATATATGTTTTAAGTCCTTCCTATGAAATTTGGTTGAAAACGGATGCCGTTTGACGTGATTCTGACCTAAATTGGAAAATTTGAGATTTTATGAAGTTTGAAAGAATTCTTGGATTTTGGGCTTTAATTCGATGTTTATGATGTTATTTTGGCGATTGGACCGCGCGAATAAGTCCGTAGGATGTTTTTGAGGTTGTGTACATATTTGGTTCGGAGTCCCGAGGGCTCGGGTCAGTTTTGGATAGGCCACGGGTTGCATTTTTGAACTTAAAAATTTTCTGGTATGAAGTGACCTGCAGGCTTCGCATTTGCAAAGCCAGCCTCGCAAATGCGAGCTCGCAAATGCAAGCTATGCATCGCAAATGCGAGACAACGCCTGGGCAGCCCTCTTCGCAAATCCGAAGACTTCCATCGCAAAAGCAATGCCCACCTAGATCCTCAGTCATCGCAAATGCGATATTCTTCTCGCAAATGCGAAACCTGGGGAATTTTGAAGGGGTTCGCTAATGCGAACTTGACTTTGCAATTCCCATATCTGAGGGTCGGGGTTCGCAATTGCGAACCCCTGTTCGCAATTCCCATATCTGCAACCTGAAATTTTTTATACTTAGTCGAGTTTTAAGTCATTTTCACCCCATTTTTAAAACACAACTCCTTTGGGCTATTTTTCAAGAACAAACCTTCTTCCAAATTAATTGTAAGTTAGTTTTTACTCATTTCTTTCAATCATTAACATCTTTTAACATGATTTCAACCTAAAATCAAAGATTTTCATGGGGGAAATTGGGTGTTTTGGGTAGAACCTAGGTTTTTCAAAAATTGGGGATTTGGACCTCGATTTGAGGTCCGATTTCAAAACAAATTATAAATTTGAGTTCGTGGGGGAAAGGGTAATCGAGTTTTGGTTCGAACCTCGGGTTTTAACCATGTGGGCCCGGGGGCAATTTTTGACTTTTTGGTTAAAACTTTGGAAAACTCATTTTCATGCATTGGGGTTGATTCATTTAGCACTTATTGATGTAATTAAGTAATTTATGATTAGATACGAGCGAATTGGCGGTGGAATCAAGGGGTAAAGCTATAATTGAGACTTGAGTTGTGTTTGAGGCATCGAGGTAAGTGTTTGGTCTAACCTTAGCTTGAGGGAGTAGGAGTTGCATCCTATTTGCTATTTGTTTCTTGTTGAGTACGATGTATTGGCATGGTGACGAGTATCTATTCGTCGGTATCGAGCATGACCATGAGTCTTATATTATGATTTCCATGATTTCGTTGTATTATTCATGCCTTGGTGAAAATTTCTATTTGTTGTGTAAAGTTGTGAAAAGAATTGTGACCTATGAACATCGAGGAGCCTTGACTCCAGTTGTATAACGAATTGTGAAAGCATAAGTGATAATTGAACCTCTAAAGCAGTGGCTCGAGTGATGAATTGAATTGTGATGTAAAAGTGAGAAAGAGAAGAGATCATTATGTTGCCCCCTTGCCGGGCTATTGTTGAGTTGTGGTTCCCTTATATTGTGTTCTTCATTGATATTACGAATACTTAGGTTGATGATTCTTTGTGTTAGGTAAAGATTATGGTTATAGCTGGGGTAGTTAGATGTTGGGACAAGTTTGGGTATAGCTGAGGTAGATAGGTGTTGTAACAAGTTTGGGTATAGCTGAGGTAGTTAGGTGTTGTCCAAGTTTGGGTATAGCTGAGGTAGTTAGGTGTTGTAACAAGTTTGGGTATAGCTGAGGTAGTTAGGTGTTGTCCAAGTTTGGGTATAGCTGAGGTAGTTAGGTGTTGTAACAAGTTTGGGTATAGCTGAGGTAGATAGGTGTTGTAACAAGTTTGGTTATAGCTGTTTCTTTTTCCCTTGCCGGGATAGTGTAGACCTTTTGATCCCTTGTCGGGACTCTTGTTATAATTATAAATATTATATATGGATTGGGTTGCACGCCGTAACAATATTATATATGGATCGGGTTGCACGCCGCAAGAATATTATATATGGATCGGGTTGCACGCCGCAACAATATTATATATGGATCGGGTTGCACGCCGCAACAATATGATATGGGAGCGGGTGGTACGCCTACCACAAGATATAATGAAATGGGAGCGGGTGGTACGCCTACTACAAGATATAATGAAATGAGAGCGGGTGGTACGCCTACCACAAGATATAATGAAATGGGAGCGGGTCGTACGCCTACCACGAGATATAATGAAATGGGAGCGGGTGGTACGCCTACCACAAGATATAATGAAATGGGAGCGGGTGGTACGCCTACCACAAGATATAATGAAATGGGAGTAGGTGGTACGCCTACCACGAGATATAATGAAATGGGATCGGGTTGCACGCCTGCAAGAAGATGTGAAAAGAAAGTGAAATCTGCCTTGTTGTTCCTTATTCTTGCTAGTGGTTGGATTTTGATTCCTTTATAATTCTCTTGATATTCTGTTTTTACCTGTTATTCCCTGAAGCATGTTTCCCCCTCCCATCCTTACTTGCTTATACCTACTTTACTTTCTGCTGTATATTATATAACTGCACAGGTTTATTTGGGGTCGGTTGTGCTGATACTACACTCTGTGCTCTTTTGCACAGTTCCAGGTCCCGGACAGTAGCAGTAGCTCGGGAGCAAGCCTTCAGTCCACCGAGACTCCGAGATAGCCGTGCACGCGTCTGCAGGCCCGACGTCTCCTCTGTCTTATATTTCATTCTGTAATCTCATGTTTTCGTGACAAACAGTGTTATATTTTTTTTCAAACGATTGTATTTAGTAGTCTTAGTAGTCCGTGGATGATGTGACACCAGTTCTTGGGTAGAGGCACATGTAGGCGCCATCACGACCCCCGAGGGTGGGGAAATCTGGGTCGTGACAAGTTGGTATCAGAGCTCTAGGTTACACAGGTCTCACAATTCACGGACAAGCTCAGTAGAGTCTGAGGGATCGGTACGGAGACGTCTGTATTTTTCCCCCAGAGGCTATGGAGTTAGGAAAACTTCACACTTGTTCTTTCCTGTCGTGCGGCTTTGTTTCTCAAATGCTAAATTGAAATCTCTACTCTTGTCCCTTCGCGAATGGCGAGGTCATGTACCACTTCTTCAGCTGAGCAACAACACAGACCTGTGATAGATCAGCTACGTCTTCGGAGGCTTTGTGGAGGTTGGATAAATTTCACCAAGCTCTTCACTACTACATTCAGCGGTGCATCTACTGAGGATCCCCAGGATTATCTAGACAACTGTCATGAGGTTCTCAGGAACATGGGGATCATGGAAACCAATGGGGTCGATTTTGCTACCTTCGCTTGTCTGGATCCGCCAAGACCTGTTGGAGAGATTATTGATTAGCTATACCAGTTAGGTCACCAGCTTTGACTTGGGAGCAGTTCACACAGCTATTTCTGGAGAAGTTTCTCAACATCACCCAGAGAGAGGTATTAGAGGTGGAGGTAGAGGTATTAGAGGTGGAGGTAGAGGTATTAGAGGAGGAGATAGAGATGCTAGAGGTGGAGGTAAAGGTATTAGAGGAGGACGTGCAGGTACTGTTCAGGTTTGTGGTAGAGAAGCTTTGGTTTTATTTTGCATTGTATCGGGTCATGCCTAGTGATCCTTTGAGTGCCCCTATTATGTGTCTACGCCGGTGGGTGATTCTATTGTGGTGGATCATGTCCATTGTTCATGTATAGTGGTTATTGGAGGTCTTGAGACTCGTGTAGATTTGCTTCTTCTGGACATGGATGATTTTGGTGTTATATTGGGGAATGGACTGGTTATCACCGTACCACGCTATCTTGGGCTGTCATGCCAAGACTGTAACGTTAGCTTTACCGGGTGTGCCTCATTTAGAGTGGAGAGGGACTCCTGGTCATTCTACCCGCAGTGTTATATCGTATGTGAAGGCTCGGCGTATGGTCGAGAAGGGGTGTTTGGCCTATTTAGCATATGTTCGTGATTCCAGTGCTGAGGTTCCCTCTATTGATTCTGTGCCCGTTGTTTGTGAGTTCCCTGATGTTTTTCCTTCAGACCTGCCGGGTATACCACTCGACAGGGATATTGACTTCTGCATTGATCTGGTTTCGGGCACTCAGCCCATTTCTATCCCAACATATCGTATGGCCTCGCCGGAGTTGAAGGAGCTAAAGTAAAAGTTGCAGGACTTGCTTGAGAAGGGTTTCATTAGACCCAGTGTATCACCTTGGGGTGCGCCGGTGTTATTTGTCAAGAAGAAGGATGGGTCAATGAGAATGTGTATTGATTACCGGCAATTGAACAAGGTAACGATCAAGAATAAGTATCCACTGCCGAGGACTGATGATTTGTTCGACCAGCTTCAGGGTGCCAGGGTATTTTCCAAGATTGATTTGCGATCTGGCTACCATCAGTTGAGGATTAGGGCATCCGATGTCCCTAAGATAGCTTTCCGAACGCGGTACGGGCATTATGAGTTCTTGGTTATGTCATTCGGGTTGACAAATGCCCCAGCAGCTTTCATGGACTTGATGAACCGAGTGTTCAGGCCTTACTTGGACTCATTCGTGATACTTTTCATTAATGATATATTGATATACTCCCGCAGTCAGGAGGAGTACGAGCAACACCTTAGAGTGGTTCTTCAGACTCTGAGGGATAGTCAATTATATGCCAAGTTCTCCAAGTGTGAGTTCTGGCTGAGTTCAGTTGCATTTCTGGGTCATGTTGTATCAGCGGAGGGTATTCAGGTGGACCCAAAGAAGATAGAGGCAGTCAAGAACTCTCCTAGACCAGCATCAGCTATAGAGATCCAGAGTTTCTTGGGGTTGGCAGGCTACTATCGACGGTTCGTGGTGGGGTTTTTGTCCATTGCAGCCCCGATGACCAGATTGACCCAGAAGGGTGCCCAGTTCAGATGGTCGGACGAGTGTGAGGCGAGCTTTCAGAAGCTCAAGACAGCTCTGACTACGGCACCGGTGTTGGTTTTGCCCACAGGTTCAGGGCCTTATACAGTCTATTGTGATCCTTCCCGTGTTGGGCTTGGAGCAGTGTTGTTGCAGGATGGCAAAGTCATTGCATATGCTTCGAGGCAGTTGAAGATTCATGAGAAGAACTATCCGGTCCATGATTTGGAGTTGGCAGCCATAGTTCACGTATTGGAGACTTGGAGGCATTATCTGTATGACGTGGCATGTGAGGTGTTCACAAATCACAAGAGTCTTCAGTACTTGTTCAAGCAAAAAGAGTTGAATTTGAGGCAGAGGAGGTGGTTGGAGTTGTTGAAGGAGTATGATATCACCATTTTATATCATCTTGGGAAGGCCAATGTGGTGGCCGATGCATTGAGTAAGAAGTCAGCCAGTATGGGCAGTCTTGCTTATATTCCGGTCGGAGAGCGGCCGCTTGCTTTGGATGTTCAGGCTTTAGCCAATCAATTCGTGAGGATGGATGTTTTTGAGCCCAGTCGTGTGTTAGCTTGCACGGTCTCTCGTTCTTCATTATTGGAGCGTATCCGTGATCGGCAGTATGATGATCCCTATTTGTGTGTCCTTAGAGACACGGTGCAGCGCGGAGGTGCCAGGCATGTTACCTTAGATGATGATGGAGTTTTGAGATTGCAGGGTCGAGTATGTGTGCCTAATGTGGATGGGCTCCGAGAGTTGATATTGGAGGAGGCCCATAGCTCCCGGTACTCTATTCATCCGGGTGTTGCGAAGATGTATCGGGATTTGCGACAACATTATTGGTGGCGTAGAATGAAGAAGGATATCGAAGCATATGTGGCTCGTTGTTTGAATTGTCAGCAGGTTAAGTACGAGCATCAGAGGCCTGGTGGTTTATTTCATAGGATTGAGCTTCCCGAGTGGAAGTGGGAGCGGATCACTGTGGACTTTGTTACTGGACTCCCGCAGACTCGGAATAAGTCCGACACAGTATGGGTCATTGTTGATAGGTTGACCAAGTCAGCACATTTCATTCCTGTGGCAGTCTCCCATTCTTCTGAGAGGTTAGCTGAGATCTATATTCGGGAGATTGTTTGCCTTTATGGTGTGCCCGTATCTATCATTTCGGAGCGGGGTACGCAGTTTACCTCAAGCTTTTGGAGAGCAGTTCAGCGAGAATTGGGCACACGGGTTGCGTTGAGCACAACATCTCATCCCTAGACGGACGGTCAGTCCGAGCGGACTATTAAGATCTTGGAGGATATGCTTCGAGCTTGTGTCATCGACTTTGGAGGTTCGTGGGATCAGTTTTTGCCTTTGGCGGAGTTTGCCTACGATAACAGCTACCAATCGAGTATCCAGATGGCTCCTTATGAGGCTTTATATGGTAGGCGGTGTCGATCTTCGGTTGGATGGTTTGAGCCGGGGGAGGCTCGGTTGTTGGGTACGGATCTGGTTCAAGAGGCCTTGGACAAGGTTAAGATCATTCAGGATAGGCTTCGTTCAGCTCCGTCCAGGCAAAAGAGCTATGCAGACCGCAAGGTTCGAGATGTGGCTTTTATGGTTGGTGAACGGGTATTGCTCCGAGTGTCGCCTATGAAAGGCTTGATGAGATTTGGGAAGAAGGGCAAGCTTAGCCCTAGGCTCATTAGTCCGTTTGAGATTCTTGATCGAGTGGGTGAGGTGGCTTATAGACTTGCTTTGCCGCCGAGCTTATCAGCCGTACATCCAGTGTTTCATGTGTCCATGCTTCGGAGGTATCACGGCGATCCAGCCCACGTGTTAGATTTCAGCACTGTCTAGTTGGACAAGGACTTGTCTTATGAGGAGGAGCCGGTAGCTATTCTAGACCGGCAGGTTCGTCAGTTGAGATCCAAGAATTTCCCTTCTGTTCGTGTTCAGTAGAGAGGTCAGCCTCCTGAGGCATCGACCTGGGAGTCCGAGTCCGATATGCGGAGCCGTTATCCTCATCTTTTCCCCGACTCGAGTACTTCCTTCTTCTGTCCGTTCGAGGACGAACGGTTGTTTTAGAGGTGGAGAATGTGACGACCCAAAGGGGTCATCACCTGTTTTAAATGAATTCAGTACTTCCGAGGCCTTGAAAACCTCATTTAGAGTCGCCTCGATTTGCGTGCGCAGTCCGGACGCGTAGCCGAAAAGCTTAGAAGTGAAATTCTATGAAAAATGCTAAATTTTTTATGTTAAAATGAATAAATTTGACATTGGTCAACATTTTGGGTAAACGGACCCGGACCCGTGATTTGATGGTCCCGGAGGGTCCGTCGGAAAATATGGGACTTGGGCGTATGCCCAGAATCGAATTTCGAGGTCCCATGCCCGAGAAATGAATTTTTTTGTAAAAATTGTTTTCTGAAATTATTTATGGAAATTGGAAATGAAATCTGATTAGAAAGCCATAGTATCGGGCCCGTATTTTTGTTCCGGTGCCCGGTACAGGTCTTATATATGTTTTAAGTCCTTCCTGTGAAATTTGGTTGAAAACGGACGTCGTTTGACGTGATTCGGACCTAAATTGGAAAATTTGAGATTTTATGAAGTTTGAAAGAATTCTTGGATTTTGGGGTTTAATTCGATATTTATGATGTTATTTTGGCGATTTGATCGTGCAAATAAGTGCGTAGGATGTTTTTGAGGTTGTGTGCATATTTGGTTTGGACTCCCAAGGGCTCGGATGAGTTTTGGATAGGCCACGGGTTGCATTTTTGAACTTACAAATTTTCTGGTATGAACTGACCTGCAGGCTTCGCATTTGCGAAGCCAGCCTCGCAAATGCGAGCTATGCATCCTAAATGCGAGACAACGCCTGAGCAGCCCTCTTCGCAAATGCGAAGACTTCCATCGCAAAAGCGATGCCCACCTAGATCCTCAGTCATGGCATATGCGATATTCTTCTCGCAAATGCGAAGTCGCAATTGCGACTACTTCTTCACAAATGTGAAACCTGGGGAATTTTGAAGGGGTTCGCAAATGCGAACTTGACTTTGCAATTCCCATATTTGAGGGTCGGGGTTCGCAATTGCGAACCCCTGTTCGCAATTCCCGTATTTGCAACCTGTAAATTTTTATGCTTAGTCGATTTTTAAGTCATTTTCACCCCATATTAAAAACACAACTCCTTGGGACGATTTTTCAAGAACAAACCTTCTTCCAAATCAATTGTAAGTTAGTTTTTACTCATTTCTTTCAATCATTATCATCTTTTAACATGATTTCAACCTAAAATCAAAGATTTTCATGGGGGATCGGGTTGCACGCCGCAACAATACTATATATATGGATCGGGTTGCACGCCGCAACACTATTATATATATGGATCGGTTTACACGCACGCAACAATATGATATGGGAGCGGGTGGTACGCCTACCACAAGATATAATAAAATGGGAGCGGGTGGAACGCCTACCACAAGATATAATGAAATGGGAGTGGGTGGTACGCCTACCACAAAATATAATGAAATGGGAGCGGGTGGTACGCCTACCACGAGATATAATGAAATGGGAGCGGGTGGTACGCCTACCACGATATATAATGAAATGGGAGCGGATGGTACGCCTACCACAAAATATAATGAAATGGGAGCGGGTGGTACGCCTACCACAAGATATAATGAAATGGGAGCGGGTGGTACGCCTACCACGAGTTATAATGAAATGGGATCTGGTTGCACGCCTGAAACAAGATGTGAAAAGAAAGTGAAATCTGCCTTGTTTTTCCTTATTCTTGCTAGTGTTTGGATTTTGATTCCTTTATAGTTCTCTTGATATTCTGTTTTTACCTGTTATTCCCCGAAGCATGTTTTCCCCTCCCATCCTTACTTGCTTATACCTGTTTTACCTTCCGCTATTTATTATATAATTGCACAAGTTTATTTGATAGTCTGGTCCTAGCCTCGTCACTACTTCGCTGAGGTTAGGCTAGGCACATGGGATCGGTTGTGCTGATACTACACTCTGTGCTCTTTTGCACAGATCCAGGTCCCGGACAGCAGCAGTAGCTCGAGAGCCAACCTTTAGTCCACCGAGACTCCGAGATAGCCTTGCACGCGTCCGTAGGCCCGGCGTCTCCTCTATCTTATATTTCATTCTGTTATCTCATGTTTTTGAGACAAACAGTGTTATATTTTTTTCAAACGATTGTATTTAGTACTCTTAGTAGTCCCTGGATGATGTGACACCAGTTCTTGGGTAGAGGCACATGTTGAATTCCGCATTATTGTTCAGCTTATTTAATTTAAGTCTTCGTCTTTAATTTCATATTCCGCGGTCATTTAGATATTTATCGCTTGATGTTATGATTGATAAAAGGATTTAAAATAAAGTAGGTAAGAGTTTATGATTTGTGGCTTGCCTAGCTTCTACGAGTAGGCGCCATCACGAACTTCAAGGGTGGGGAAATCCGGGTCGTGACACTATAGATTTTATTCCTGATATTGTTATACGAGGTTTGAGATTTTGTTTTTCTGGGGCCCTCTGGTAATTGACCTTAGGATTAGTTTATATGAGTTTACTATTTTATTTCGATCATGTTTTCTGTTATTATTATTTTGTACAGGTTTATTGTGAGTGACATGCCATAGACTCATCACTATTTCAACGAGGTTAGGCTCGGCACTTACTACATGAGGTTCGTTGTATTCATGCTACACTTCTGCACTTCATGTACAGATTCCTGTGTTGGTCCTAGTGGCGCGGAGTGGAAACTGCTCGGATTTGACAGTTATAGGAGACTTGAGGTAGAGCTGTTAGTGTTCGCAGTCTCTAAAGTCCCCTTCTACCATGATGTAACTACCCGACCGGTCGTTTTGAGCTTTTGCACGTTGATCGCCAGTTCTCGGGCATGACTTGCCTCGTGTAATGTATAATGACTAATGTAGATCGTTGGTTTTGGTTTTCAGGAAAAATTTGGAATGAATTTGAAAGAACAGTCTCAGTTGAAAGCTTTGAACTTGAAAGATTTGACCAAGAGTTGACTTATTTGTGTATGAGTTCGGATCGGAATCTTTATGATTTGGTTAACTTGGTTGGGTGATTTATGACTTAGGAGCGCGATCGGAATGCATTTTGGAAGTCCGTGGAAGGATTTGGCTTGAATTGGCAAAGTTAGTATTTTGGCGAATTCCAGTTGAAAGGTGAGATTTTGATCCGAGGGTCGGAATGGAATTCCGAGAGTTGCTGTAGCTTCGTTATGTCATTTGTGATGTGTGTGCATAATTTCAGGTTAGTCGAACATCGTTTGGTCGGGTTTTTGATTGAAAGTGAATTTCAGAAGTTTCTGGAAACTTAGGCTCGAATTCGATGAGTTTTGGGTAATTTGATGTTGTTTGAGGTATTTTGATGATTGGAAAAGGTTTGAATGATGTTATGGATTATGTTGGTATGTTTGGTTGAGGTCCCGAGGGCCTTGGGTGTGTTTCGGATGGTCAATCGGACCACTTTGTGCCTTAAAAGATAGCAGGAAATTGCAGGTTTGGCTTCAGTTCTGTTGCAGGTATTTTCCTCTTCGCGATCACGTGAGGGGGCTTGCGATCGTGTAGAGTTATTTAGGGGAGGCATCCAGGTTGTTCTTCGCGTTCGCGCAGATGGGTCTGCGATCGCGTATGTTTTTATTGTTGTAAATCGCGGTCGCTTGGTATCATTCGCGATCGCGTAGTGGAAAGGTTATGAGCATCACGTTCACGTGAGGTTAAACGCGATCACGTAGAGTAAAGTTGGGCTGTGCTTCGCGATCGCGAGGTCTTTTCCGCGATCGCGATTAAGTGAAATTGAGTGCTGGGCAGAATGTTTTAAAAGCCCATTTCCGCGATTTTGAGGCTAAGAACCTCCATTTTTGGTCGATTATGAAGCTTGGGAGAGCTAATAGAAGAGGGAATTCAAGAGGATTTCTTGGAGGTAAGATATTTGATCTCAATACTCAATTGTTATGTGAATTCCACCTAGAAGTTCATGGAAACTAAGCCTAAAAATTGAAGAGCTAGGGCTTGAGAAATTGGACTTTTGATTTGGGATTTGAAAGACCGTTTGAGGTCGGATTTGAGAATTTCTGATATGTATGAACTCGTGGGAAGATAAAGAACCCGTTGATAAGGAAATTTCTGAGTTTCGAGAAGTGGGCTCGGGGCTCGGGTTTTGGTAATTTCGGGATTTGTGCCCGTTATTGATTGTTTTCGCTTGGGCTTTGTTCCCTTAGCATATTGTGATGTATTCGCTCAGATATTGGATAGATTCGATGTGCGTGGAGGTCGATTCGAGGGGCAAAGGCGTCGTGAGCTAGAGATATCACCGGTTCGAGGTGAGTAATGATTGTAAATGATATCCTGAGGGTTTCAAACCCCGGATTGCACATCGTAGTGCTGTATTGAGGCGAGACACGTGCTGGATGATGAGCGTGGGGTCTTTTACTGTTGGGGATCGTGACTTGGTCCGTCCCGATTGATGATTTTACCACATATTTGACTGAAACTTATTTGTTATCATTATAATTTGGGCCGATTGCCATATTTTGGGTTCGTGCCAATTATTTGAACCCCTTCGGGGATGGTTGTTGATATTTCCTCACTGTTTGATTTTATACTTGAACTCAGTCATGTATTTTCCACTGTTATCAAAACTCAACCAAGTTTATTTTGCTTTAACACTTGAAATGATATTTTCTATACTACTTTTGGGCTGAGCACATGTTTTACTGTTGCCCGAGGGGCTTATGTGATTTTTGACTGAGTAAGGCCTAGGGCCTGTGTGTGAGGATACTTTTGGATAGGGCTGCACGCCGCAGCAGTGTTATACTGATACTGAGATGAGGCTGAGGGCCTAGACTTGATTCCACGAGATGGCTTGATATTGCGCTTGGGCCGTATGGGGCCCCTCCCGGAGTCTGCACACCCCCAGTGAGCGCCGTAGACGATAAATAGATCGGGCTGCATGCCGCAGCGATATATGGATCGGGCTGCACGCCGCAGCGGTACTGGTACTGTTCAATGTGTTTACTTTATTTCATTTGCCTGCCATTATCTGTTGTCTGTGTTACTTCATTCAATACCTACCTGATTGCCTAGCATTATCTGAAAACTGAGTGTTGTGCCCGAGGGGCAAATTTCTGTGCTTATCTACACTATTGTTTTGCATTCAATTGCGTAGCCGCTGAAAAAGTTATTTCCAAAAGAGGTTTAAACTGAGCCAAGATGTTTTTCTAAGGATTTCACAGCTTCACTGTTTTTACTAAAAAGGGTTTTACACCGCTCTATACAGCGAATCATATTGGTTTACGAGATTTCTTACTGCTCAGTTATTATTTACCTTTATTACTCACTGAGTTGGAGTACTCACTTTACTCCCTGCACCTTGTGTGCAGATGCAGGTATTTGTTCACCCGGTAGCGGGTTT
The DNA here is from genome assembly GCF_001879085.1 of Nicotiana attenuata. Classification (NCBI taxonomy): domain Eukaryota; kingdom Viridiplantae; phylum Streptophyta; class Magnoliopsida; order Solanales; family Solanaceae; genus Nicotiana; species Nicotiana attenuata. The sequence goes on from NW_017670603.1 coordinate 116,359, forward strand.
TGAGCTGATCGGAGGCTAAGTTTATCGGAGTTTAGCGAGGTGACTGCTAGCGCTCGCAGCACTGCATTTCTTCCTTATTTTTATCAGTCCTCTTTTGTTTATTTTAGGCCTTGTAGTGGCATTTATACTCTCATAGATGCTCGTGACTTGTGACACCCAGGTTTGGGCTGTGTTTGGGTTGTATTTCGCACTTAATAAAGAAATCTTTTGTTTAGACTGTGGTTATTTAGTTATGCTAAAACTGCTTATTAATATTAACTATTCTGAAAAGGCAATTTGGGTTGGTTGGCTGGCCTTGTCTTCACGAGAGGCGCCATCACGACCGGATCGGGGTTTGGGTCGTGACAAGTTGGTATCAGAGCCTAGGTTACATAGGTCTCACGAGTCATAAGCAGGTTTAGTAGAATCTTGCGGATCGGTACGGAGACGTCTGTATTTATCCTCGAGACGCTGTATAACCTTTAGGAAAACTTCACATTCTTGAATTCTTATCGTCCGTCCTTGATTCAGCTTGAAAAGAAACTCTTGAAATTCCTTTCACGCATTCGTATGCGCGCATGGGCGCTAAGTATCGGATGTGCCTTGATGGCTTGTGATTCCCCGATCGAGGGGCGAGATGTGATCTCTGTGAGTTGATGTTGGGCCAGTCTGAAGGACTTGAGGCCGGATCTTTGCCTATGGCTTGAGCACCGAGGTGCTGATTGTGTGAGCAAGTGTTTTGGACTTATATGTTCGGTATTGTCCCTATTAGTGGGAATGACGGTTGGATAGCTATGTGATGAGTATGTTAGTACTGCGAGATGTATCTATATGACTTGGAAGTGACGAGGAAGTCTGCTGGATGATAGATGAACTATTAAGTGTTTGATTTCCATCGTGATTTGATGTGTAGCCCGAGTTATGGGCGCGTGAAGAATCTCTCGTGTCTCCTAGTTGGGGAGTGAATTGCATTTCATGTTGAGGTACGAGTTCAGACCCAGGAAGACTAAGTGACTGTGTAATGTGTATGATGGTGGAAGGTATACAGAGATGATGGATTGAGGCGAAGCAGGTGGGTTATCTCCTGCGGAGTGTTTTGAAGTGGTGTGATCCTTATGTGTATGTTGGAAGATCTCATGTGTAAGTGAGAAGTACGTGTTGAAATTTGAAATTTTGGGTTGCTTAAGCGAGTGGGTTTAACTGTTACGAGAATGAGTGCGAGATTTGCCGAAGATTAAAGTACTAGATGATCTGTGTTTTCAGAAGCTTACGAAGGATTTGAGTTTAATCTCACTATGGTATTGTGGCATCAATAGAGTAAAAGTGTTATGAGCTATTGAGTGTATCTTGATCTATGGCTTCGAGCCAAGTGGGGGAGTCGGCTGTGAGCAGTTGATTGCACGGTTAGGTGCTATGTTAGTTCCAGTTTGGGGCGTGCGAGTGAATTAGCTATGGCTAGAGTAAAGGAAAATTTTGACAAAGGTTATATTATGCTTCATAGGGTATGAGAATCACGAAATGTCTAGAGTTGTTGTTGGTAAAGAATGCTCGGTGCATAGAGCAGGAAGTTGCTTGGTTGTATTGGGATGAGGATTTCATTCTGCGATATCGGAGTGCCAATGAGGCACGGGTGGTTCTGTTCGTTGGGTCATGTAAATTGCAGCTTGAGTAAGAGTGAGTGACTTGCGAGAATAGTTCTAATGTGTTCAAGAGTCTGTATACATCAATTGAGTGCTCTAAAGTTGCACATGTGGTTAGAAACTGTTGTTCATTGGAAGAGGTCAAGACTTGTGGTATTTCTATGTGAATTATGGGATTCTATGTATCAGTATCAAGAAAGTAAAGGTAACGGACTTAGATTAGCAGGAAGTTCTTTAGAGTAAAGCATTCTGGAATGTGGTGTTTCTGGGAATATTCGAGAGAGTATTCAGCGGCTTATGGGTCTTAGACAGTATGGTTTTATGCTTGGGTTTCGTGTGGTGAGCCTGGGTTGAGGAATTGTAGTGCTACAGCAAGAGGGGATATCAAGTTGAAAATGAATCAGAAGGAAATTTAGATAGATGGGGTAGCCTGATAGTAGACCGGATCGGCATGGTAAGGATATGATTAATTCTTTGTGTGTGTTCGAGCTAATGAGTTCGTACAAGTATTTTGCAGCAATGCTCTTGGGTTTGATGGCTTGCTTAGCTTGGTCTAGTTAGAAGGATTCAGTCTTGGCAGTTTAATTTGTGCAAACGGAATTGGGAGAGTTCTTGTTGATTTCTACCGTGGTTGGAGAGGTGCATTTTCTACGAATGTCGGAGGCATGGGATGTGTAATGATTTTACTTCTATATGGGATCAATGGAAGTTCTTGGCTAGATGAGTTACAGTCCAGTTCTGAATGGAAGTTCATAAAACTCTTAGGCAACGGGTAGCCTCAGATAATCAAGGAAATGGTACTGCTAATTGGAAGTGATTTGACGGGAGTATATGTTTCAGAAAAAGGGTAATGTGATTAAACTGATGATGCTTCGGTAGTATTGCGGCACTTTCTTGTTGGGTCGACTGGTGATATTCGAGTTTGCTTGGTGGCACAGAGAAATTTTAGAGTATCTATCGTGGAATGATTGGGTATTAAAGTTGTGGCACGTGTTCGGACGGCGAAATGGGGATCGGATATGGTGATTCATGTGTTGTGTGGATGTGGAGACGGAAGTTCTCATATTCAGGCTATGATGTGGTATGTTAGATTCAGATGTGATGCTGGGGTTAGACTAGTTGTCTCCGTGTTGGGTTATTCAGGACTATTGCGCTATGGGCTATGCCGGAAATGCCACGGGTTGGGTGGCGAGGTGTTGGATTATGTTCTAGTAGAGTGGTTTATATTTCGAAGACCCAACGAACGGCTGGGAAGGATTGCCTTTCTTAATTGGGCCTTCGTGATGGATGTCAGTATAGAGGTTGCTATCATTGATTCAGTTCCGGTGTTGAGGGACTTTTCGGATGCGTTTTCTTGTGGCCGGGCATGTCGTCGGGCAAGGTTGTTGATTTCGGTTTTGATTCGGTGTCGGGCACCGCATCGTAGGGCACCGACAGAGTTTAAAAGTTGTGAGAACAGCTTCAGGATTTCCTTAATAAAGAGTTCGTTGGTAGGCCAATATGGATGCGTGTCCTAGCTTGAGTCGGCTTGGTTGGCTCCGAATTGTATGGTTGAGGGATATGTAGATTCGATTGTTATTGAGCTGGTTGGTAAACTGGGAGATCTATGAGCTATCTTTCGGTGTTGCGTGGCGTTATGATTTGTTGGTTATGGACACATATGGTGCGGTTTATTTGGGGTCTCGTAGTGAAAGTCGAGCAGGAAGAGTAATTGGGTGTTGCTCGGTGAATGGCGTAACGGTTATGACCTATCGGGCTGTGTGGTATATATTATTTGTTTCACCGTGGGTGTGATGTTTTTCTTTGGTCCCAGACATCAAATGGTGCGTGGTTGTCGCCTTTGAGCATAGTGACTTGAGGTGCTTCATGTGGAGTAGTGTTTGGATAGGATTGTGCATTGCCGTGAAGCTATATGGAGATATTATCTTGCGGGATAGATTCATGTGTTCTATTCTATGATGTGAGACGGGTTCCCAGCCTTGTCTTGTGGTGGTACTGGTGAGCTTGAGGTACAACTCTTTCATTTGAGTCATTTTCATGATTTGAGTATGTTCGGACCATTGCTTATTGGTGCGCGTATTATGCTAGTTGTGGCTTAGGCCTCTATTGATGTGTCATGACACCAGAGTTGTGTGTTGGATTAGAGGAAATCATTGGGATCTATAATGAATACGATCGGATTCGATTTCAGCATGCTGGAAGGTTAATATCGAGGATCGGCTCGAAAATTTGCTATGGTAATTGCCAAAGGAGAAATGGCTTCATGAATGGTTGATATGAGAAATGGTCATGGTTTATTGCGTGTTTCATTTATCGTTGGTAGTATATGAAAGTGTTGGAATGAGACTTTAGCTGATAAGAGGTTTTGTATCGATAGTTGGTTGTTGTGGGCAGCTGCTGTGAATGGAAGTTATCGCTACATGCTTTTGAGTTATGTGGTATATCATATAATTGCACCTGAGGTTGCAGGTATGGGTTATTACGGCTGGCTCGGGCTTATTCTGAATATAGATGTGAGGTTCTGATCTTGTGTATGATTTCGGAAATGGAAATGTGGTTCTGTGGTCTATGGGCTAGATTGGGTTGTGAAATTTCAGTTGCAATGTGATCGGACCTATATGAGATAGGGTGACGTGGGATCACCCCCGAGTATATGCATGGTAAAGTTATTTCAGCTATTGGTTGGATTTTAGAACAACTCCGAGTACATTCGAGGACGAACGTGCGTTTAAGTGGGGGAGGATGTAACAACCCGACCGGTCGTTTTGAGCTTTTGCACGTTGATCGCCAGTTCCCGGGCATGACATGCCCCGTGTAATGTATTATGACTAATGTAGATCGTTGGCTTTGGTTTTCAGGAAAAATTTGGAATGAATTTGAAAGAACAGTCTCAGTAGAAAGCTTTGAACCTGAAAGGTTTGACCAAGAGTTGACTTATTTCTATATGAGTTCGGATCGGAATCTGTATGATTTGGTTAACTTCGTTGGGTGATTAATGACTTAGGAGCGCGATCGGAATGCATTTTGGAAGCCCGTGGAAGGATTTGGCTTGAATTGGCAAAGTTAGTATTTTGGCGAATTCCGCTTGAAAGGTGAGATTTTGATCCGAGGGTCGGCATGGAATTCCGAGAGTTGCTGTAGCTTCGTTATGTCTTTTGTGATGTGTGTGCAAAATTTCAGGTTAGTCGGACATCGTTTGGTCGGATTTTTGATCGAAAGTGAATTTCGGAAGTTTCTGGAAACTTAGGCTTGAATTCGATGAGTTTTGGATAATTTGATGTTGTTTGAGGTGTTTTGATGATTGGAACAGGTTTGAATGATGTTATGGATTATGTTGGTATGTTTGGTTGAGGTCCCAAGGGCCTCGGGTGTGTTTCGGGTGGTCAATCGAACCACTTTGTGCCTTAAAAGATAGCAGGAAATTGCAGGTTTGGCTTCAGTGCTGTTGCAGGTATTTTCCTCTTCGCGATCGTGTGAGGGGGCTCGCGATCGCGTAGAGTTATTATGTTTTTGTTGTTGTGAATCGCGGTCGCGTGGTATCATTCGCGATCGCGTAGTGGAAAGGTTCTGAGCATAGCGTTCGCGTGAGGTTAAACGCGATCGCATAGAGTAAAGTTGGGCTGTGCTTCGCGATCACGAGGTCTTTTCCGCGATCGTGATAAAGTGAAATTGAGTGCTTGGCAGAATGTTTTAAAAGCCCATTTCCGCGATTTTGAGGGTAAGAACCTCCATTTTTGGCGACATTGAAGCTTGGGAGAGTTAATTGAAGAGGGAATTCAAGATGATTTCTTGGAGGTAAGATTTTTGATCTCAATACTCAATTATTATGTGAATTCCACCTAGAAATTCATGGAAACTAAGCCAAAAATTGAAGAGCTAGGGCTTGAGAAATTGGACTTTTGATTTGGGATTTTAAAGACCATTTGAGGTCGGATTTGAGAATTTCTGATATGTGTGAACTCGTGGGAAGATATGGAACCCGTTGATATGGAAATTTCTGAGTTTCGAGAAGTGGGCCCGGGGCTTGGGTTTTGGTAATTTCGGGATTTTTGCCCGTTATTGATTGTTTTCGCTTGGGCTTTGTTCCCTTAACATATTGTGATGTATTCGCTCTGATATTGGATAGATTCGACGCGCGTGGAGGCCGATTCGAGGGGCAAAGGCGTCTTGAGCTAGAGATATCACCGGTTCGAGGTGAGTAATGATTGTAAATGATATCCTAAGGGTTTGAAACCCCGGATTGCACATCGTAGTGCTGTATTGAGGCGAGACACACGGTGGATGATGAGCGTGGGGTCTTTACTGTTGGGGATCGTGACTTGGTCCGTCCCGATTGATGATTTTACTGCATATTTGACTGAAACTTATTTGTTATCATCATAATTTGGGCTGATTGCCATATTTGGGCTTCGTGCCAATTATTTGAACCCCTTCGGGGATGGTTGTTGATATTTCCTCACTATTTGATTTTATACTTGAACTCAGTCATGTATTTTCCACTATTTTCAAAACTCAACCAAGTTTATTTTGCTTTAACACTTGAAGTGATATTTCCGATACTATTTTTGGGCTAAGCAGCATGTTTTACTGTTGCCTGAGGGGCTTATGTGATTTTTGACTGAGTAAGGCCGAGGGCCTGTGTGTGAGGATACTTTTGGATCGGGTTGCACGCTGCAGAAGTGTTATACTGATACTGAAATGAGGCCGAGGGCCTAGACTTGATGCCACGAGATGGCTTGATATTGCGCTTGGGCCGTAAGGGGCCCCTCCCGGAGTCTGCACACCCCCAGTGAGCGCCGTCGATGATAAATGGATCGGGCTGCACACTGCAGCGACATGTGGATCGGGCTGCATGCCGCAGCGGTACTGGTACTGTTTTATGTGTTTACCTTATTTCATTTGTCTGCCATTGTCTGTTATCTGTGCTACTTCATGCAATATCTACCTGATTGCCTGGCATTACCTGATAACTGAGTGTTGTGCCCGAGGGGCGGATTTTCGTGTCGTCTTACTCCGTACCGTTTGTTTTGATTCATTTGCGTAACAGCTGAAAAAGTCATTTCCAAAAGAGGTTTAAAATGAGCTAAGACGTTTTTTTCTAAAGATTTCACTGCTTTTCTCAAAGGGTTTTACACTGCTCTATACAGCATGATGGTTTGTTTTACGGGACTTCTTACTGCTCAGTTATTATTTACCTTTATTACTCACTGAGTTGGAGTACTCACTTTACTCCCTGCACCTTGTGTGCAGATGCAGGTATTTGTTCACCTGGTAGCGGGTTTTGAGCTGATCGGAGGCTAAGTTTATCGGAGTTTAGCAAGGTGACTGCTAGCGCTCGCAGCACTGCATTTCTTCCTTATGTTTATCAGTCCTCTTTTGTATATTTTAGGCCTTGTAGTGGTATTTATACTCTGATAGATGCTCGTGACTTGTGACACCCCGGTTTGGGCTGTGTTTGGGTTGTATTCCGCACTTAATAAAGAAATCTTTTGTTTAGACTGTGGTTATTTAGTTATGCTAAAACTGCTTATTAATATTAACTATTCTGAAAAGGCAATTTGGGTTGGTTGGCTGGCCTTGTCTTCATGAGAGGCGCCATCACGGCCGGATCGGGGTTTGGGTCGTGACACATGCTTTACTGTTATTCTAGTTTAAGACAGTATTATGTCTTACTTCAGACCATATTTGTAGTATTCTAGACGCTCATGTACTTGTGACTCCGGATTTCTGGGAGTAGTTTAGTATCGCGTTACTTCAAATAACACTATGTTCATTTGTGAATTTATTAATTGTTAATTATCATCACCCTGTTATAATTGCTAAAACATGTTAATTAATTACCTAATGTTGGCTTGCCTGACAGGTAGATGTTAGGCGCCATCACGGCCCCAATAATGAAACTTCGGCTCGTGACAAAATATTCACATGAGTGTTAGCATGAATATGAACGACTAGCTTAACTAATAATGTCCCTCTATTTTTGTGTGGGATTTCATCAATAATTGTTAGATTTTGTCTGAATTCAAGCCCAATTCCAATTAACACTATTTTGTATGGGCTTACCTTTCAGAATAATGACTTTTCCCATAAAATTACAGTGGTTGTTTCCTTAAGTTATTGATCTTTTAAATATTGTTCATAATTTTATTTAATTGCTACAGTAAGCTTTTTTTCACCAAAAATAATATAAAATTTTAATATTAAAAAACTTAAAATTCTTGTTTGACGGTGAAAACTTGAAGTTAACGATAATTACTGTTAAAATTATTTGAATGTTAATAATTTACGCTTAAATTTTTAATTCAAATGCTACTTTAATGTTAAAAATCTCAAAAATCAGTTGTTTGTCCTTAGAAAGTGTTGAAGAAGACAAAATATGATCTTCTTTGATTTGATATCAATTGACTAAATTGGTGATAATGGATCGCTTTTGTTGGTGTTTGAAGTAGGTTTTTTGACATTTGAGATCATCTGGACTATATTCGATGTGGTTTGATCGAGCTTAAAATTGTAATTGGAAGAAATACTTTGTTGAATAATATAGAAAAAGTATGCCAAACGGATAGACTTTGATGAACAATTTAACAAATAGGTAAATGCTAATAACACGAAGTTACACCAATCTGGTAGAGTCTGATGAATAATTGAATAAGCACAAAATTATGCCAATCAGGTAAAGTCTATAAATAATTTAACAAATATATTGAATGTAGATAACACAAATAATGCAATATGAAAGACTTTTATGAACAATTAAACAATCACAAAGTCATGTCAATTGGGTAGAGATTATGAACAACTAACAGCATAAATAGAGCATAGAATAAAATCTATCTATCCGGTAGAGAAATCCTTGACAAGCAATAAATATATTGGGTTCGGAGGTTATTTTATAAATATATTAAAATGAAAACAATAGTTAGATACCAGTCCTTTATAGGGCCATTCGGTCCAATTTTCATAACGGAGAGCTCTTAATTGCTATCGGAGGATAATTTCAATAGTTTGCACAAGGCTAAATAGATAAAACATTCTTTATTAACTTACTATGAAAAAATATTATTAACTTGCCATATCTCGAGTGATATCTAATAATTAACCTACCTAAAGATAATTTCCTTCAGATAATAGTGCTATTATCATGCAATCACAAGTGGAATATGAAAATATTGTAATTCATTTGTACATAGTAAGACAAGAAATACATAATAAATGAATTGCCTTAATTCTCTTAACTGATTACCATATTTTAGCCAGTGGACACTTACAAAAAATACTATATAAAGATAGTTGTTGGTTAGACACTATATTAGTGAAATAAAGAAAGTTTTATAAAAGAAATGGCAATTCCTAAAAGTATTTTGCTCATTATTGGTGTTATGGCTGCTTTATTTTCTATAGCTTTGGCTACTCCAGGGACTGCCACATTTTATACGAACTATGTTCGTAAGTATTTTAGTTTTCTTTCATTAAAATTTTAATAGACCAAAACAAAATGGGATTTACGTTGTATGCATCGAGTAGTATAAATTTTCTTTACTCTATAAGTAAATTTTAATTTATAATATCAAGTTAGTTATCATTTTATTAGGTTATCATAATTTATAACCCTGTATATGACTTGATATTTTTCACTACCAACGCTATAATTTAAACTTATAAAAGAGCTTTATTGATACGAAAAAACAGTATGAAAAATGATTTGCATATTCCTTTCTATGAAAAATAAAAAATAAAAAGGTTATTGATGATACATGAGTCATTTGACTTTAGAAACAAAACAAGAACAATTGTTTTCTTCAAGTGAGAAACAATGCAAATGTCTCATTCAATTATTTGCTTAATATCATAATTTTTTTTTGTTATAACTAATTCTGAACTTGTATAGAACTGAGGCTTAATTATTATTATTATTGGTGCAGCTTCAGCATGTTATGGAAACACACCCCAAGGTACCATTATAGCAGCAGCAAGTGATCCTCTTTGGAATAATGGTGCAATATGTGGCAAAACTTTCAATGTCACATGCACTGGTCCAACAAATCCAGTGCCACACCCTTGCACTGGCAAGAGTATTGTGGTAAAGATTGTTGATCATTGCCCTGGATGTGGTGGGACCCTAGATCTATCTAAAGAAGCCTTCTCAACCATTGCTAATCCTGTTGCTGGCGTTATTAAGATCGACTATATCCAGTAAGTAACGGTTTTTAACGCATATATAAATCTGATACTCTTTGGTGGCCGTGAATCGAGAAATACTAAATTCAGTTGAACCATTTAACTATATGTTGTATCTGCCACTGAGTATATTATTTTACGATTTTCAGGACATCATAAGAGCATCAAAGGCGCATGGAATTCCAATCTATACTATATATAGCATGTTTAAAATATATTCCATAGTGAAGTTGATTTGATCTATAATTCACAATTGAATGTATGTATTTGATCAATTCTAAGAATAAAAGTTCATCTTTTCCTTTTCTCTTTGTTCTATGTTGGAAAATATTGAGCATGTTTTATCAAGCGCAAGCTATTTATCACATGAAGACTGCAAGGCACGATTTTTTTTATTTTTTACATGGGAGAGGAAGGATAAGACAGAGATCATTTGAATTCCATTAGCAATGAGGATTCAGAATATCAAACATTGATTAATCAAAGAGAGATTCAACAACGAAAGGGAAGATCGATTATTTGGGATCATTCCTTTCTTCAAACGAAATGAAAAGAGATAGAATCAGGCCGATTCACAAAATGCCTTTCTGAATATTTGCCACAAATAAGTTTCAGCTACGAAACTCTTCTCAACAACCCTTAAGATCGTCATTAAAATCTTTTGTTGTGACTTTTTCCATTTTTGTGGCCACTAGATAAAGTGCTTTTCTTCTAATGCTTTCCCATGTTTCCTTCATTTTCTTCTAATGCTTTCCCATGTTTTCTTTCTCTACCTTTATCGGTAATATAAAAGCTAAAAATATACCGTTTGTCAAAGTAATTATCAGCAAAACTTAAGATCGAAGGAAATATTTCTGTAGTAAATCTAAGTCATTTTGTTCGATTCTATCTTCACTTTAGGCATCCTTATGATGTACGACCTGCTATTGCTTGAATGTTACAATAATTTTTGAACTTTTTAATTAGTAATCTAATGTAACCTTCTATTGGTTGAGTTATAATTTTTTGTCCACCAAATGTAACAACCCAATCGGTTGTTTTGAGAATTTAAGTTATATTCAGTAGCATAAGGTCTTGAACAACTTCATATTATATGTATCGACTTGCGTGCATGGTTGAATTCAGTTACCAGATGATTCAGAGTCGAATTAGAAGAAGGAATCTAGTTTTATAAGCTTAAGCGGTGAGAATTTAACCGGAATTTGACTTTTATGTAAACGGCTCTGAAATGGATTTTGGATAACTTCAACAATTTCGTATGGTAATTTGGGACTTAGGCGTATGTCCGGATTCAGATTTGGAGCATTTCGGCGAAAATTGGAAAAGTTAAAGTTTGGAAAATAGAGAAGTTCGACCCATAGTTGAATTTTGTGATATCGGGGTCGGAATGCGATTCCGAGAGTTGGAGCAGCTCCGTCATGTCATTTGGGACTTGCCTGCAAAATTTGGCGTTATTCTGGGTTGGTTTGATTGGTTTCGGCATGAGTTTTCGAAGTTGAAAGATTTGGAAGTTCATAGATTGATTCATGCGCGATTTACATTTTTGGGATTGTTTGATTTGATTCGAGACCTCGAGCGAGTCCGTGTTAGGTTTTAGAACTTTTTTGTGTGTTTTAGACGGGGTCCCGGGGGCCTCGGGTGTGTTTCGGATGGGCTACGACCATTTCCTTCTATTTTTGAACTGCTGAATCTGTCATCTGGTTTCCTTCATCGCGTTCGTGTCCTTTCCTTCGCGTTCGCAAAGTTTTATTTTGGAGGGTGATTTATTTCCTCTTCGCGTTTGCATATGTTTCCTCGCGTTTACGTAGTTAGGCCATTCCACTCTTCGCGTTCGCATACTGCTTCACGCGTTTGCGAAGAGTAGTCGTTGGGCCATCACACTTTTCTTCTTCGCGTTCGCGAACGTGTTGTCGCGTTCGCAAAGCACAACTGGGCAACTTTCATTTTCCTTCGCGTTCGTGATGCATAAAGACCTGGGCAGGCAGAATATATTCCCAAATCGAGGGTTAGACCATTTTTATCATATCTTGACTTGTGGAGCTCGGTTTTGAGCGATTCTTTGTGGGTTTTCAAGCAAATTGTCTGGGTAAGTATTTTTCACCTAGAATTTGATATATTCCATGATTTTATCTTTGTTTTTATCATTTAATTTATGTTTTGAGTTGAGGAAAATGGTGGTTTTTGATGAAAATTTTCAAAAATGAAAAATTATGATTTGAGGGACCAAGTGGTATCGAAATTTTATAATTTTTGTATGGCTAAAGTCGTATTGGAATGGGTATTCGGTTTTTGTAAAATTTGTCGGGTTCCAAGGTGCGGGTCTGGCGGTAGACTTTTGGATTTTTGGATTTTGTTAAAGATTGAGACTTTTGTGATCCGAAATAGTTTCCTGTGACTTTTATTTGTGCTTTGAAGTTATTTTGGTTCGATTTGAGCCGTCCGTAGGTCATTTCACCCGAGAAGTTCATTTTAGAGTATCGGTTTGTCTTCCTTGAGATAAGTATCTTTCCTAATTTT
>NW_017670603.1:128692-155035 GCF_001879085.1 Nicotiana attenuata
AGTTGGTGGGGGGGGGGGGGGATTTTCCCTTAGGATTTGAGTCTTCTATGTTGATTGTAGTACGTGTACACGAGGTGACGAGTATGTGCTCGGACTTATTTGTGGAAAGCTGGCCTTTAGGCTTCTTAGGTCCTTATATTCACTAAGTATGAAGTTGTTCTTGATATGACTAAGTTTCCTATTTACTAGTTTCACCTCTACATGCTTAATTAGAACTAATTGCTTTATGATTCACTCTTATTGCCTATCTGACTCTTATTTGACTTAACTGAAGATTTGTACTCTCATATTGTCATGCTATCTTTTCATAGCTCCCTATCTTTATCGGAAATTATTATTATCTCATTCTATAGTTGTTTAGTCTTAATTGAGGTTGTGATTATCTTTTCGCCGATTATCCTTAATTGAATTGTTGAATAACCTTCATAATTGCTCAACCTTAAAAGAAATTAGATATCCTATATTTCAGCTGACATAGAATTATTTGGAATTATTTGACTCGTGTTAGCTTCCCTTGTTGTTGAATTGTATGTTGTGGTGTCATTGCTACATTTTAGTGTTCCCTTGTTAAGTTGTTTTCTTTACGCTTAGCATTCTTTACTGTGATTATTCCTTGTGAACGGGCTCTGCTATTTCTTTGTGATTTAAAGTTCTGGAGTTGATTTACTTGTTGTACTTTGTATTATCATCATTGTTGCTGTTGTACTTGTTGTGGTGATGTACTAGGTTTCTGCAGTGCTGTAACTGTTATCTCTGTGTGTTGCCCTGCATATTTACTTTGGGACTACAGAACGGTATTCCGGGATATCCCCTTTTACTGTATATTTACTTTGGGACTACGGAACGGTATTTCGGGAGATCCCCCTGTATTGCATATTTACTTTGGGACTACGGAACGGTATTTCGGGAGACCCCCCAGCACTGCATATTTTCTTTGGGACTACGGAATGGTATTCCTGGCGATCCCCCTGCATATTTACTTTGGGACTACGAACGGTATTTCGGGAGATCCCCCAGCACTGTATATTACATTGGGACTATGGAACGGTATTCCGGGAGATCCCCCTGCACATTTACATTTGGGAAGGGACGGTATCCTGGGAGATCCCCTGTTGTTATCACGGTGTTCTGAGCTATTGTCTTTCATTGATTCTATTCCTATGTAAACATTTGACATGTTGTCCGTTCTTTTCTCTATGCTTACTAGCTAGTATGAACTATGTTAAGACACTTGCACAAGCATACATGAAGCTAAGTACCCTTATCGGATAAGACGTTTTCTAGAAATTGTTGAATATAGATGCTCACCTTGTTTACTCGCGTTCTATGTGAGAGAGACTCTATTTGGCACGTGAGTTGTCAGCATGACTATGAGCTGTGATGAGGGAACAGGATGCCAAGTGTTAGGGTTCAGGTATTGAGACCCGTGAGTTGTAATTTGTCCGAGGTTTGGTACTTCGTGGAGTTGTTGACTAAGACCTGATGTGAGAACTGTCGTAGTTGTTGAGTTATCACTTGTCCTTGCTGTACTAGTGTTTTTGGATTTGGGTTGTGTCTCCGTTCACTCTTTTGTGTTATTATTATGGTGTTCCGCTGTTACTTGTTGTTTCCTTCTTACTGCAAATTTCTGTATCGTTAGTTATATTGGGACCTAGGATGTGCGGTCAACAGAATGAGAGGTCAGATTTTTGTACTATATAAACGAGGGTTAGAGTATTATTTCACATTTGGATTTTGGAGCTCGGTTTGTGGCGATATTTCATGAGTGTTTTTCAAGAAATTCATCGGGGTAAGTGATTCTAACTTGGATTTGGTTAATATACATGAATATATCATTATTTTCATCAATAAATTAGTATTTTGAGATGAAAATTGGGGGTTTTCACCTAAAGTTTCATAATGTGAATTTTTGAGTTTTCAACATCGATTCAGAGTCAGATTTGAGTGAAACTAGTATGGCTGGACTCGTAATTGAATTGTTTATCAGATTTTGTGAGTTTTGTCGGTTTCCGAGGTGCGGGCCCGGGTTGAACTTTTGGATGATTTTTGGGCTTTTGATTAAGGATTCAACCTTTATCATTTGGAATTGTTTCCTTGGGATTATTTGATGCATTTGAGCTGATTTTGGCTAGTTTCGAGCTGTTAGGAGGTAGGTACGTGTGGGAAGACATTTTTGGAGCATCGGTGGCATGCTCGGTATTGGATTTGGCTTGTTCGAGGTAAGTAATACTTCTAAACTTAGTGATGAGGGTATGAAACCCCCAATTATGTGTTATGTGATTAGTGTTGAGGTGATGCACATGCTAGGTGACGGGTGTGTGGGCGTGCACCGTGTGAATTGTGACTCTGTTATCTCTGCGGTACTGTGTGGTTACCTAATCTTCTTGTAACCATGAAATTTCCATGTACTTGAGCTATTGAGTTGTGATCCATGCTAGAATCCATGTCTAGGCTACATGATTATCCTGTTGGGACCCACCGAGGTCATTTCTGCTATTGAGCTATCTGCTTTCATTGCATTACATAGTCATACGCATTCATATGCATATCATATCTCGGTCTCTATTACGGTCTATTGACACATCATATCATTATTTTTGGGATGATATTTCATGACATTGGGAGCCCGAGAGACTGGAGAAATTGATGACTAAGTGAGGCCAAGGGCCTGATTGTGAGGATATTGATACAATAGCACGTGAGTTGTCCGTGCAGCATGTGAGTTGTATCAGAGCTCTAGGGTTATAGGTTCTACAAGTCATGAGCAAGTGTCTAGTAGAGTCTTGTGGATCGATATGATGACGTCCATGCCTATCTTCGAGAGGCTACATGACAATTAGGATATACTTCCCATCTTTCTTTCCTTATCATGCGACATTGATTCGGCTTGAAACGTAACTCTTTGAATTCCTTCCATGCATTTGTATGCGCATGTGAGCGCTCAGTATCGGCTGTGTATCGACGGCTTGTGATTCCATGGATGAGGTGTGAGATGTGATTTCTATGTGCTGATGATGGGCCAATCTGGAGGACTTGAGGTCGGGTTTTGAATGTGGCTTGAGCACAGAGATTTTGATTGAGTGAGCACGTGCTTTTAGACTTATATGTATGGTGGTGTCTCTACTAGTGAAATTTTTGATTAGATGACTATGTGATAAGTATGATGTCACCGCGAGATGAGTTCAGATTGTTCGAATGTGATGAGAATAGTTTGCTTGAGATGTAGAAAGGGCTATTGGGTGCTTGATTTCCATATTTATTGGACATATAGTCTCGAGTTATGAGTATATTGGAGGATCTTTCATGTTGTTTAAATGTGGAATGAATTAGGTTCTCATGCCTTGTTTGTGAGTTCAGACTCAAGAAGATTAAGTGATTGCGTAGTAGTTGTAACTGTGGAAGGGTATAGATAGATGTCAGTTCGAGGCAAAGCAGGTGGGTTGTCTCCTGCAGGGGTCCTAAGGTAACGTCATCCCTATATTGTTTGTAGAGAGTTCTCTTTTACCAGTGAATTATATATGTTGCAATTTGAGTTTGGATCTCTTATGGGAGTTGGCTTGGCTGTTACTAGGGTTAATGCGAGATTTGCAGATGATTTGAGGTATTAGGTGGTCTGTGTTACATGAGCTTATGAAGGATTTAGTTGAATCTCACTGCGGTATTATGGATGTAATAAAGTACGGGAATTGTGAGTCATCGAGAGTTTTGATCTATGGATTTGGGCCAAGTGGGGAGTCTGCTATCGACGAGTTGATTGCATGGTTATATGTTGTAATGGTTTCAGTTTGAGGTATATTTGTGAATCACTTATGACTTACAGAGGTTGAGATCGGGGATGACTCGAGTAAGGGAATTTCTAGATACGGGTTGTATTACACTCTATGGGCATATGGAAATCATGGAATGATCAAGTATTTATCCGTGAAGGATGTAGTGTGCAGGGAGTAGGAATTTGTTAGGTTGCACTAAGGCGGGGTTACTTCTTGGGTGTTGGTGTGCTAATAGGGAACATGTCATTCGGTGTTTGGTCGGTTTAATTGAGATTTGAGCGGAGTGGAAGACTCTCGAGAATGGTTCTAATGGATGGAGGATTTAAATGTAGCTATTGGGAATTTCAGGATTTATATATGGCTAGAAATTGAGATTTTCATTGGAGGGTGCGAGACTCGCAATATTTCTATATCATTATAGATTCTACACATCAGTATCAGAAAGGTGAAGGAAACAATTATAGGTTCGCAAAAGGTCTCTTCAGAATGGGTATCTCGGTTGTGGTACTTTTGGGGTGCTTATGAAGGGATGCAGTAGTATATAGGCCTTAGGGCAGCGTGGCTTTATGATAAGGTATAGTGTAGTGAGTTTTGGTTGAGGAAAATGGTATTATGAGCGAGGAGAAGTATCGACTTGAGGGTAATTTAGAAAGGAACTCGGAGAAATAGGGCAGCTTGGTAGCGGGTTGGATCAGCATGGAAATGGATGTGGTTGGCTCTTTTGGTCCTTATGACGTGGTGAGTCTCTACAGGTGGTTCATGGCAATTCTCTTGGATTTTGGTGACCTGCGTAGCTTGGTTGAGTTAAAGGGATTCGGTTCTAATAGTTTTGTTATGTGCAAGTGGATTCCAAAGAGAGCTCAATGGTTTCTACCACGGTTAGAGGTGTACATTTCCTACTGGTGTGTGGAACATGTTTATGTTGCGTATTGTGATTTTCTCCTGGATGAGATCAAACGGAAGGTTCCTGGCTAATTGAGTATGTAGTTTGCTTATGACTCAGAGTTGATTTTGAGATTTTTGTACTTTTCATATGATAGCATAATAGGTGTGGTGTGTTGTGTTGTGTAGGATTGAGATTTGCATGTGCAAGGTCACAATTCGATTTTGAAAGGAAGGTCCTGAATTCTTAGGCAGTATAGAC
The DNA here is from genome assembly GCF_001879085.1 of Nicotiana attenuata. Taxonomy (NCBI): domain Eukaryota; kingdom Viridiplantae; phylum Streptophyta; class Magnoliopsida; order Solanales; family Solanaceae; genus Nicotiana; species Nicotiana attenuata. The sequence continues at coordinate 133,607 of NW_017670603.1, forward strand.
AGTTTCATATGACTAGGTAAATGATATTACTATTTGGTATGGCCTGAGTAGAGTGTACCTTTCAGTAGGCGCACTGTGTTTTGATTTATGGATACTTCATTGGTATTGTGGCACTCTCCCGGTTGATCAACTCCTGATGTTCAGATGTTGCTGTGTGGCACGAAAGAATTGGAGAAGTATTCCTCGTGGGATGATTGTGTATGAGAGATATATTAGACATTCAGGCGGTGAAGTCGGGATCAGATATGGTGATTCGTTGTTCTATGGATTTGGAGTCTGGGAGTTCTCAGGAACAGATTGTTTCATTGTTGTGGACTGTGAAAATGTGGCCCAGTTCGTCAGATGATGGTTGTCGCGCCCCCTTTTTTCTCGCGAAATCGGGTTTATGAAATTTTTGGTCGGGACAACTCTTTCCCTTTGGAAAGGGGGTTTGCATTTTTGAAGAGTCACCACCTAACGATTTAAGGTGCGTTAGGGCACCTATAGGGTTCATTTATAACTACCTTTGGTAACCAGAGACAGGGTAAGGGCTTGAAATTATCCCAAGGGGAAGGTGTTAGGCACCCCTCAGGATCCACTAGTGTGGTTCCCGGCCAAACGGTTTTTGTGAATTTGTACAATTAGCAAATAAACAAGTACGGCTCAAATGGTAGGGGATTTCAGTTTCAATACACAGGTGTTTGAAAAACGATTAGTTAAAAGCGAGCTTTTGAAAAGAATTACAATTGAAGCATACTTGTGAATGTAAAGGGGTATCCTAGGTTTGTTTGTAATATGGATGACATCAATACAATACCCGGTATGATACTCCTCAAAGAGGGGATACACGTGGTATTAACGCACCGGTCATCATATCCATATCTACCCTTCCCCGCCCCGTGAAGGTAATTAAAGCGAGGGTTGGTCCCTCCAAATGTCATAAACCCGATTTCGCGAGAAAAAGGGGGCGCGACACCTATTGCATGCTGTTACCCGTCCCTTCCTATCAGTCCCGGAGGAGTTTAGGGTTCGTATCCTATGAGGGGGGGGGGGTTCTAGGCAGACCCTCAAGTTTAAAGGTAAAATACTAAGGCGACATATAATCAACAAGTAGGACTTCAATTAAGGGGAGCATGGAAGACAAATGAAAGGCTCAGATGTACCTCCACGCACAGAACACATAAACAGCATGACTCATACACAATTAAGGTCTGAATTAAGATCCTAAGCATGGTATCTAAGTGTTCATATTTATGAGAGAACTCAAATAGGAAGTCCTAATCAGGCTTGCCTACTGATTTTTAACATGCTGACAGTTAAACAAAGACGGTTCTAGTTTTTATATAAGTTTGTTACCTAAGGCTTGCCTAGGCATAAAATAATATGAAGCAGTTACCAGAATGTTTAAAAAATAGTTTGGCAGTTATTTTTCCTAAAGCATGCTATTCTAAGTGTTGCAAAAAACATGCAGGGATTGTGACCGGTTTCACTTAAACAAGATAATCAAACATGAGACTGTTTTGTGTCCTTTTCCATGCATTATTGGTTTAACTAGGTGTGACTGAGCAAGTGTGAACGATATCCTAAAACAGGGTATCTAATACGCACATATGAAAATGCAGAATGATTGCAGAATATGCAGAATTCCTAGAGCATGGTTTCTAAATGTCCAAAGAGTTACAGCATGATTTCAAGATGTGCAGGAGCAACAGTTTTATGTTGATGCTATTATTTAGCCTAAAGCAGGATTTCTAAGTGGTCAAATGATGTTAAATGAGATGCTGGAATAGTAAACCTAAGAACATGGTATCTAATGCATGACATGCTTTGAATGGGTTGATCTTACACATGGATTCTAATGCACATATAGGAAATGTAAATCTAAGACATGGTTTCTACCCATTGATGTTGATAGCATATATACCTACCCTCCCCTTTTCACTAGCTAGCCCCAATACTTGTTTACAACAGATTATTACAGACCAATACTAAAATGAATTACATAAAGAAAAGGTTACTCCATAGAGAGCCTAATAACAGGCCCAGATTTCCAATACCTGATTAAGACTTCCTCTCTGAGTTATGTAATAAATCACCTCAAGTGCCAAGATTGTTTCATAGCTTTTCCTCATATCTAGGTGTGTCAGAGATCCCTAAGGACCTCAAGGGATCCCGGGCACTGCTCACACCTAGATTTCATAGCCAATATAGAGTAAGTGCAGTGTGGAAATGCCAGCTTTCATGTGTCCAAGTTCAGAGGGAGCTCAAGGGTCCCAAGGCAAGGCTCACACAAAAGGGGCAAAACTTAGTGGTCTAAGAGTAGAGTGAGAGTGCTTGACATAGGTTCAAAAGAGTTGAGTTGGAAGTAATTTTGACAATGATTAGTTTGAAAAAAGTTTTGGAAAGCAATAGACGAGTTTGCCTTAGTGAAAACCAGTTTGAAGAAGAAAGGAAACAGGACAATCAACAACTCAAAACCAAATCAACATACATAGTTCAAACACAAACTGGGAAAGGAGGAATTGGGGACAAGTAGTTCATATGTGAAAGCATATTTGCACACAGGTTAACACCAGAGAAGTACTACAGAACTTTAAATAGTCACAGCAATAGGCTATCACAAAGTGTTCATGCCAGGAGCTTAACAACATTAGATTAAGGGGTGCTAAACAGAGTTACACATCAGGTTTAGGGGGAAGGGTTCAGGATCACATAGTAACTAGGTGTCACGATCACTTGCTTATAATGTATTGGGGGTTAGGGGGTAGGGCAGAATAGTAGTAGAAAATGTAAGAACGCAGTGGACATGCTGAATTACAGGGTAGGGGTAATCACACGGCAAAATAGGCATGCTAATTACAAGGGAGACAACAGAACCACAAGTAGAAGCATAAGAGAAACAAAAGGAAGCGCAATACAAATAGAGACATATTGTTTTGGATGTTGTAAGATAAACTGAAAACATACCAGTAAAAATAAGAGAATAAGTGCAAAGTGAGGAGTGAAGAGCAGTACAATGAAGGGAAGTAGAGCAGTAGTGTGTAGAGCAGTAGAGCACTAGAACAATAGAGCAGTAGAGCAATGTAATCACTTAGTTTTGGCTTGCAGCCGACTGAGTATCAAGTAAACATCAAGAGAAGCAAGAGAGTATGTATGTGTGTAAGAGAGAGTTCAGAACAGTGTAATTCTTCGTGTTTTAAGAATGTAGAGGAGAGTCATTTATATAGTAGTTTGAAAACTGGTTAAAATAAGGTAAGAATCAATTCTTCAGTAATTATAGAACTCAGTATAAAAATTGGTTCGAATCTCCCTTTAATTAAGGGAGTCAGTGTAAATGGTAAAGACCAGGTGACAAGTAAGGAAAGAAATCACACACGGCTGGAGTATAACAAATAAGGAAAGATTTCAAAACAGTACCAGTATATAACAGGTAATTATGTCTAGGTTCAGAAAGTTTTCAAACTAAGGAAACAATCAGTAAGAAGTAAGTAGCAATGCAAACAAGGAAAGGAAAAATTAATTAAGGCAAACAACAAATCAAATAAAGTGGAAAGGTAGGAGTCGGGGGTCCAAAGGAAAATGTTCACATCACACCAAGTAATAAGGAATTCAGAATCAATCAAAGAAATAGTCATGGAAAAGAGTCAGCAGGTTTAACATATAAATAGAGTAAGACATGGGTAGTCAAGAATTGGCACACAACTCTAGCAAAACATGAAGATCAAACGATACTGAATCAGTGAGAAAGATGCAAGTCTTGATGCGAACAGTCAAGATGAGCACAAACACATAGAATCGGTGTAAGTCTAGGCTGAGAAACTCAGTAGAAGCATATCAAGGCAAGGCAGTCACAAGAAATCACAACAACGTAAAAGAAACATGAGAATCAGTAAGTAATGCTAATACACATAAACCAAATGAAGAACCCTAAAATTAGGGTTTTTGACATAGGCTAGTTAGGGGCAAGGAAGAACTTAACAAAATCACTCAAAACACATAGACACAGGGGATTAAGCACTTAAAACCTGAAAGCGTTTCGAAGAAAAGGATTTTCAGAAACCCTAGTTTAGGAAGATGACAAGCCACTCGAAAATCAGGAGATTTTCCATAAAAACAAGTAAAAATAAGTTTGATCCTTCTCAGATCTGTACAGATCTAAGAAGTTTAAGAGACGAAATTAGGGTTTTCAACAGAATAAGTCGAATAGAGTAGAAAGCTTAAACAAACATTTTAAACATAGAGACTCGTAGATTAATACAAAAAACATAAGAAAGAAGCATTTTTGAAAAGTTGTTTAAGAACCCTAGTTCGAAGATGAAGAGTTACTTTGGAAAAATTGGGAAAACTTTTAAGGAAAACAACAAAAGCTCATAATATACACAGATCTAAGACAGATCTAAAAGAAATCGGAAAATCATAAGAGTTAGGGTTTCAGAGAACCCAGGGAAGATGAGAAAACCTTAAAGTGTTACCGGTTTTAGCCGAAAAAGTCATAGATCTTACTCGAACGGCCTGAGGTGGCCGAAAAATGGCATGAAGGACCATGGGTAGGAGTTGAACTTCTCCAGGATCACCTGAGGACCTTAGGGTAGTGTCAAACCGGCGTGGGGTGAAGCAGATGCCGGAGATGATGAGAGGCTATGGTTTTCGGTGAGGGGGGTGGCCGGAGAAGGTTGACAGGGTCCATCGGAGAGGAGGGGAGAGGAGAAAGTTCTAGAGAGAACTAGAGATAGAGGGAGGATTCAGAGGCGGTGCAAATGAGAGAATGTGGTAGGGTTTGGGGGTCGTTGGAGTAAAAAAGGAAAGGGATAACGTGGACCGTTGATCTCGGAGATCAACGACCATGATTAGAAGAGGTTCTGGGTCGGGTGGGTTAGATAGGAAATTGGGCCGGGGTTTTAATTTGAATTAGGCTGGAGGTCCGAATTTAAACATAACTAAAGGGCCTATTTGTTAAATACCCAATTAAAATTAGATAAACAATGAATAAAAATAGCTAGTAAGTAAATAAAATGAAATGAAAGCTAAATAGGTGAAACTAAGGTAATTAACTAATATTAAAAATATTGAATGACTGATTACTGAATTAAAATACCATAAAGTGTACAATTAGGCTATAATTGCAAAATTATTGTAATTATTCTCAAACAATGCCAAATTGGCTAATTTATGAAATAATTAAATTCTAATAGGTTTAAAAATGATATATTGAGCTAAGAAATACATTGAAATTACTTGTAATGTAATTTATGAATAATTATTGGATATAAAGTACTGAATAAATTAGAAAATAAATTGACAATAATATGGAAAATTATGGAAATATACCAATTATTATAAAAAGTGATTTTGAAGTCATACATGCAAATTTAAAAATATTTTGAGGAAAAATTAGGTATCAACAGCTGCCCATCTTTACCCGGGAAGGATGAAAGAGTTGTCGGGTAATGATATAAAAGCCAATTTTGACAGAGCGAAACGATTTGAAGAGGTTTGGCCGCACCCTGGCTTCTGAGCTGCCTACATATCCCTGATTTCACAGGAATCAGGCCGTATATAGTTCCGGATCTATCGGCGAAGTATACCAATGAAGCCATTTCAAGAACGGACGCAACATCTAGGGATGGGTAAGTGAACGGTTTACAGGAATGGTTAGGGTTTGATATGGCTTGAGGGAACTGCAGCGGGATCGTTCCTGCCGCGATAGTTGTTGCTCGCCATCTTACCTGCAAATAGAAGCAACACAAGCATATACTGCACATAAATTTAAACATGATGCAAATTTCCATTGGACCATGAATGTTGTCTTTGGAGGGTTAGGAATGGCGTCCTCAGACCATGTTGTCCTGGGCCATGGGTTGTTTGGTGCAGGATTCGCAGGCCATGAAATGATGTTCTCGGGCTATAAGGATGGTGCCTCCGTACGATGACGACTTTGGATGAGTTGGCGATGTTTCAGCCCATGAAGGATGCTGTAGTATGATGCGGACAAGACAGAGCTCAGTCTTGCGAATTGAAGGGAAGAGCTTAGCGTGTAAGAGAAGCGAGATAAATAGTGCTTGGGATAGTGCTTAGTTTCGAAGAAAATTGGAGGCAGAGCTTAGCCTCGAAAGGCAGGAGAGTAGCCTTATGCAACGATGCGAATCCAGGTGGAGGTAGAGCTTAAACTCGGAAGGCAGAATGGTAGCCTTATGCAGATTGGAAAGCAGAATAGTAGCCTTATGCAATGCAGATGCAGATGGAAGTAGAGCTTAACCTCGGAAGGCAAAATGGTAGCCTTATTTAATTGGAAGGCAGAATAGTAGCCTTATGCAATGCCAATGCAGATGGAGGTAGAGCTTAACCTCGGAAGGCAGAATGGTAGATTATGCAGATTGGAAGGAAAAATAGTAGCCTTATGCACTGCGAATGCAGATGGAGACAGCGTTTAGTCTCGGAAGGCAGAATGGTAGCCTTATGCAAATTGGAAGGAAAAATAGTAGCCTTATGCAATGCAAGAATGGTAGCATTACATGGTGTTCTCGGGCTATGAAGATGGTGCCTCCGAACGATGACGCCTTTGGATGAGTTGGCGATGTTTCAGCCCATGAAGGATGTTGTAGTATGATGCGGACAAGACAGAGCTCAGTCTTGCGAATTGAAGGGAAGAGCTTAGCCTGTAAGAGAAGCGAGATAAATAGTGCTTGGGATAGCGCATTGGAGGCAGATCTTAGCCTCGAAAGGCAGGAGAGTATCCTTATGCAAAGTTGCGAATCCAGGTGGAGGTAGAGCTTAACCTCGGAAGGCAGAATGGTAGCCTTATGCAGATTGGAAAGCAGAATAGTAGCCTTATGCAATGCAGATGCAGATGGAGGTAGAGCTAAACCTCGGAAGGCAGAATGGTAGCCTTATGCAGATTGGAAGGCAGAATAGTAGCCTTATGCAATGCCAATGCAGATGGAGGTAGAGCTTAACCTCGGAAGGCAGAATGGTAGCTTATGCAGATTGGAAGGCAAAATAGTAGCCTTATGCACTGCGAATGCAGATGGAGACAGCGTTTAGTCTCGGAAGGCAGAATAGTAGCCTTATGCAAATTGGAAGGCAAAATAGTATCCTTATGCAATGCAAATGCAGATGGAGACAACGTTTAGTCTCGGAAGGCAAATGGTAGCCTTATGCAGATTGGAAGGCAGAATAGTAGCCATATGCAATGCAAATGCAGATGGAGACAACGTTTAGTCTCGGAAGGCAGAATGGTAGCCCTATGCAGATTGGAAGGCAGAATAGTAGCTTTATGCAATGCGAATGCAGATGGAGAAAACGTTTAGTCTCGGAAGGCAGAATGGTAGCCTTATGCAGGAGATAAGATAACAATTGACAGTAGAGTTTTCTTAGCTGATAGCAGATTGCGGTGTTGTGATTACTGGGAGTATTGTGACATACGGAACATCACTGGTGTGTGCTGATAGCAAATGTTGGCAAGTGCAATGGTTCTGAGAATCGTATACTTGAACAATGTGTGTCCCATGGGCGTACAATATGTTTAATGATTTCGCAATCCTAGTGCCTGCATCCAAAGAAATATTGTGAGTTTTGTAAGGGGACAGGTTAGTTCGTATCCCCGCTTGCTTCGCTTGACTCGTTCGACTTTGATCTGGTGATACCGTTTCTATTATTGGGGTAGAGTTGCTAAACAGAGCAGTTTCAATAATAATCATGCATGATTTTGTAAAAGTATGACATAAATGTCGCGCCCCTTTTTCCCCCTTTTCCGCTAGGATGGAGTTTCCGGGTTTCGACATTCATGGGGTGTAATGGCTCATTTCCCTTTTTTGGGAATTAGGTATTTTTAAGAGTCGCCACCTAATGATTTAAGGCGCATTAGGAAACTTTTAGAGTTTAGTTACAACTAGGTTTGATAACCAGAGATTGGGTAAGGGCTTGATTTATCCCAAGGGGAAGGTGTTAGGCACCCCTCAGGATCCACTAGTGTGGTTCCCGGCCAGATAGTTCTTTTGTTCATTTGTGAAATTATAGAGTAAACAAATAAAGGCTCAAGTAAGAGGAGATTTAAGTTAAACACACAAACGTTTGAAAACAATTATTGAAAGGCAAGGTTTGAAAGAGTTATAAGCTAGACATTTTTGCAGAAAAATAAAAGGGGGTCCTAGGTTTGTTTATAATATGGATCACCTTAATACAATACCCGGTATGACACTCCTCAGAAGAGGGGATACACGTGGTATTAGCGCACCGGTCATCATATCCATATCCACCCTTCCCACCCCGTTAAGGTATCAAAGCGCGGATTGGTCTCGACCTCTATTGCATGCTATTACCCGTCCCATTCCTATCAGTCCTGGAGGAATTTAGGAATACTATTCCTATAAGAGGGAGGGTTTTAGGCTGACTCTTTGGTTTAAAGGTATAAAGGCTAAGGCGACATATAAAAACACATAGGACTGCATTTTTTAGGGGAACATATAAACACTTAGAGGGCTCATGTATACCTCCGCAGACAAATCATATAAATAGCATAACTTAAACACAGTTATGGTCGGAATTTTAAAATCCTAAAGCAGAGAGTTTGAGTCAGAACCAGATACATTATATAACTCAGAAAAGAAGTTCGAATCAGGCCTGCCTGCTGGTTGTAACAGTTGGTAATTAACAAGGGCAATTCTAGTTTTATTTAAGTAGTTACCTAAGGCTTGCCTAGGCGTAGTAGTGATGTCCTATGAGCATGGTATCTATTGCTGATTAGGAGTATAGTAAGACAGTAAACAATTTTTTAAGCGAACGATCTCGATCCTATAGGCATGCTTTCTAACCGTATTAATTTAACAGAGTAGGTTATTTCAACTGATTCAAAATAGATAAGTACGAGCCAAACTGATTTTTTTTAACTAAACCGGTTTTAGATCCTATAGGCATGATCTCTATTGTAGTTGATTTTAATTCCTACAGACATGGTATCTAAGTATTGAAGGCTGATTTTAGTCCTATAGTCATGGTATCTAATAGAACATGAAGTGGAGTAGGCAGGATTTATTTGATCAAAGCAAAGTTCCTATAGGCATGATTTCTATTAAAAGGGCATTTAGATCCTATAGACATGGTTTCTAATTATGTAAAGATAAAGCATGTAGAATTTTTGTTAAACCAAAGCAGATCTTTTTGGCATGTTCTCTAACAGATCATATCGAAATACACCTTATAGACATGTTATCTATCCTTCTAATAGCTAAAGCATGCACAATCACCCCATCCCTTTTCACTAGCCAGCCCAATATTGTTTACAAATTATTACAGCCCAAATGATTGAATTACAAAAGAAGTGCAGAAATAAGAAAATTACAACCAAAGGAAAGCCTGATCTTGACGTCCTCTCTGAGTTATGTAATGAACCACTTCAGTGCCAGAATTTCAAAGCCTTTCTCATACCTGGGTGTGTCAAAGTTCCCTAAGGACCTCATGGGATCCCGGGTAGTGCTTACACCCAGGTTTGCATAACCAGAGAAAAATGAGTGCAGTGTGGAAGGGCCAGCCCTTATGTGTCCAAGTTCAGAGTGAGCTCAAGGGTCCCAAGGCAAGGCTCACACAAGAGGGGCAGAACCTAGGTTTTAGGAGTATAGTGGAAGTGCAGGACATAGTTGAAAAAGAGTTTGTTTAAAACTGGACTGGCAAGTCCATTTTGAAAGTAATCAGTAGTAGAAGTGTTTGAAATCATTTGGGGTAATGAACAAAATCAAACACACAGAATCAGTAATCAGACCAAGGAGTCAAGGGATTTTGGGAATACATTGTATGAAGCATATGACCCCAATAGGGATCAGGTTTGGTCATGCACAACAATAGCTGATGCTGGCATGCCCACAAACTAGCCAGAGAACACAAACACATAGAGGGAATATGGGGTTTGGGATTCATAAGTCAGCAAACACATAACAAGTGACTGACAGAGTACACACATTGTCACGACCCCAGTTCGCCTTCCGTGAACTGTTGTGACGGCACCTAGTTTCTACGACTAGGTAAGCCTAAATTGTGGAATAAAACCCAACTTTGTGGAAAATAAAACAGTTTAAAACAGGAATAAAGTAATAACATTGTTTAAAGGTGCCGCTCGGCATACACCATAAATATATATATATATATATATATATATATATATATATATATATATATATATATATATATATATATATATATATGAGAAACCAATATCTAAATCCAAGACCCGGAAACCCACGAATCACAAGCTAGAAAATACTACATAGCTCTAGCTCCGGAATGTCTAAATAGAACAGGAAATACAGAAGGGCTAAATACTAAAAAAAAGCAGGAATGGAAAGGGACTCCTCAGTCTGCCGACGCGGCAGATATACCTCGAAGTCTCTATGGAGCGCCTCGCCTCAAGGATAGTGAGTCTGAGCAGAGGTACCTGGATCTGCACATGAAAAACATGCGCAGAAAGGGCACCAGTACACCATAGCGGTACTCTAAGTGCCAAGCCTAACCTCGGTCGGGTAGTGACGAGGAAGGTCAGGGCCCTACAGAGATTAAGTAAATAATAAGATGACAGGATAAGATAAGCAGTACATTTGAGAATCTACAGTAAGAATCTATACAGGATAATAAGAGTACAATAACGGAAACAAAGATAAAGGCAAACCACAAGGAAATACCACTCACAACAAGGATAATAATCGGGGATCTCTTAGTATCCCGAGCATCTCTTGGTATCCTCAATATATTCCAGGGATCTCTTGGTATCCCGAGGATCTCTTGGTATCCTCAATATATGCCAGGGATCTCTCGGTATCCCGAGGATCTCTCGGTATCCTCAATATACGTGTCGGGGATCTCTTGGTATCCTGCACCTCAATTCAATTCATAAATACGTACAGGGGATGTCCCGGGATGCCGTCCTGTAGTCCCAAATTAAAACACACAGTAGCAACACACGAATATTAAATTAAATGCTAATTTTGTACTAAAAAATAGTTAATTCTAGCCTAACATGCTCCACATAATGCAATTAAGGTAGTTTAAGAAAATAGGCAATTAAGTCAACTAAGCATGCTTTTCTAAACTAATAACAAGCTAAGTTTGCTAGTAGAATAAAACAGGAAAGAAAGGAAATCAGCTTAAATACTTATAGTAAAACCGGATTTTCAACAATTAGCTCAAGTACGCACTCGTCACCTCACGTACAAGGCATTTCAAATATTAAATATATCATATCCTAAGGGGAAGGTCCCCCACACAAGGTTAGACAAGCCACTTACCTCGAACCAGCTCAAAATCAACCCAACACCACGTCTTTGCCACGAGTACTCGACTCCAAATGGCCCAAATCTATTCAATTCAATTGCATAACGTAAATAACACTTCAAGTAAATGATTCTGCAATTAAATTCTAAGCTAATACGCCAAATTATGTAAAATAACCAAAACGCCCCTCGGGCCCACGTCTCGGAATCGGGGTAAAATTTATATTTCTAGAAACCTTGCACTCTCACGAGTTTAGTCATATGAAAAGTACCAAAATCGGACCTCAATTGGCCCTTCAAATCAACCCTCAAAGGTCTCCAATTACACAAGCCCTAAACCCCAAATTACCATTGATTTTCCTTAATTTTTCATGCTTAAATTGATAAAAGTCACTCCAATAACGAGTTAGGGACAAAAGATCATACCCCAATGAAGTCCTCTGAAAATCCCTCTTGAAAAGTGCTTTCCAAGCTTCTTCCCGTTTTGAAAAATATGAAAAAGGGCTAAAATTCGCGAAGGCAAGAATTTATAGGTTCTGCCCAGCGATTTCCGCATTTGCGACCCTGGGACCGCATCTGCGGTCCCGCTTCTGCGGAGACTTTGTCGCATCTGCGACTTTCACTTAAAGACCCAGTTTTCGCATCTGCGGAACATTCACCACAGGAGCGGTTCCGCTTCTGCGATCCCTTCACCGCATCTGCGGTTCCTGAGGAGATGGTCAATTTTCGCTTCTGCGGCCACTTAGCCGCTTCTACGGCATCGCACCTACTGTCCCCAAACTGCAGGTGCGGAAATACTAGAAGCAGCAAAAATACAGCAGCAACAACATTTCTCAAACTTCCTGTTAACCATCCGAAATCACCTCGAGGCCTCCGGGACCTAAACCAAAGGCACAAACATCACCTAATACCTTATTCAACCTTGTACCAATCTTCAAAAACACTCCAAACAACATGAAATCAACCAAAACACATCGGATTCAATCCTAAGTTTCTAAAATCTTTCGAATTCCTCTTTTGATCAAAAACCCAACCAAACCACGTCCGAATGACCTGAAATTTTGCACACACATAACGGAACTACTGTAGCTCTCGGAATTCCATTCCGACCCTTATAATCAATTCACTATCGGACCGGAAACGTTAAAATTCAACTTCCGGATTTAAAGCCTAAATTAGCTACGGACCTCCAAAACACAATCTGAACACGCCCCTAAGCACGAAATCACCCAACGGAGCTAACGGAACCATAGGATTTCCATTCCAAGGCCGTCTTCACACTGTTCTGACTACGGTCAACATTCTAACACTTAAGCTTTCATTTAGGGACTAAGTGTCCCAAAACTCTTCGAAACTCAAAGGCGAACATCCCGGCAATTCAAAATAGCAGAAATAAACTTGGGGAAAGTGGTTAATAGGGGATCGGGACGTTAATTCATAAGACGATCGGTCGGGTCGTCACATCCTCCTATACATAAACATTCGTTCGGCCTCGAACGAGCATAGAGATATACCTGAAGTAGTGAAAAGATGAGGGTAACGGCTGTGCATATCCTGCTCGGTCTCCCAGGTTACCTCCTCGACCGGCTGACCCCACCACTGAACCTTTCCCGATGCAATGTTCTTTGACCTCAGCTTTCTAACATGCCTGTCCAATATTGCCACTGGCTCCTCAACATAAGATATAAACGAGTTACGGAGTCAAAAATGTTACCTTCAAGTGCTTCCCCTTTGGTTTCCTCAAAAATCTCCCACAAAAGCTTCAATCTCGTTCAATAATGGTGGAAAAATAAAGAAGGGTCGTGGATGGGCTATTTAAATATTGCCCAAATATTCCTTCTTCGCGAACACAGAAGGACCCTCGCGTTCGCGAAGTACAACTTCGCTTGGGTCCAGCTTCCTTCATCGCGAACGCAATTCCCAGGCCACGAACGCAATGAAACATTTCCTCCAGCTTCATGAGCGGGGGAGAACCTTCGCGAATGCGAAGCATTAAATCTCCCCCAGCCCAGCTCCTCTTCGCGGATGCAAGAACTCACTCGCGAACGCGAAGAAGGAAACCAGAACTGGGCTGGTGCAACTTTTCTGTAATTCCAACAAGTTCCAAAATGATCCGTTGAGCATCCGAAACACACCCGAGGACCCCGAGACCTCAACCAAACATGCCAACAAATCCTAAAACATCATTCCAACTTGTTCCAATCCAAACACACTCCTAAACCCGAAATCAGCCAACGGAGCTAACGGAACCATTAAAATTCCATTCCGAGGCCGTGTTAACACTTTTCCGACTACAATCAAACTTCCAAAACTTAAGCTCTCATTTAGGGACTAAGTGTCCCAAAACTCTCTGAAACTCCAAATAAACCCTCCCGGCAATTCACAACAGCAGAAACTAACACGGGGAAAGCAGTTAATAGGGGATCGGGTCATAATTTCTTAAAACGGCTGGTCGGGTTGTTACAATGGGTGTTTAATTTATTGCTTGTTTATGGTTGGGTGTTTATTATTTAGCCTTGTTCTTGATTTTATTTGTGGAATTAATGGTTGAAAACATTAGTTCATGCCTATTTGACTTGGTCTCTACTTGAGAAAGAGATACTTAGTCTAGAAAAAATTGGTCAATAAGAAATTTGGTCAATCGAGAGATTGATAAACCGAATTAAAGGGTTGAACCTAGAAATAGCGACAACCCGACTTGAGATTTTATCAGCCATTTTGTTCAATACCCATTTGGACTTGAGAAAGCCAAGTTGGGCAAATCACTCTCTGACTGAGAGGTATTAAGTGGGTAATCGAGTGTTGATAGCTATAATACACCCCGACCAATAAAACAAGCTTTAAAGTTTATATCCCATTAGGCAAACACCTAGGTGAAGGTCATAGCCCTACGCCTTTTACAACACTCGAAAAACAACAAGAACAATTTCCTCGTTTTATTTCTTAAATTGCAATCGTAGTTTAACTTAGTGTCACGACCCAAAATCCACTACGGGTCGTGGTGGCACCGGACACCGCTGTTAGGAAAGCCAACACAAAGAAGTTAATTAAATTCCCATTTTAGTATTTATTTAAATCATTTGTTTTATACATTAAACAATAAATAACAAAATTCACTGAAATAATAATGATGCCTTTAACAAACTTAACATTGAATAATCCCATAATCATCCCAGAATCCGGTGTCACAAGTGCGTGAGCTATTTGTAGGAAATAAAGTACAATACGATAACTGTCCGGAATACAATTGGACAAAAAAGAACTACTATACTCTGAAAGAGACTTTGTTGGCTGCGGGTCGTCTCGAAAGATGCAGCTCACCTAAATCTCCGTGTCAACCATGCCACCGCGCCCAATGAAGCCACTAGAAGAACATGTTCATGTCCAACAAAATACACAGCAAATGTAGCATGAGTACGAAAACATCGTGTACCCAGTAAGTATCCCGTCTAATCTCGAAGAAGTAGAGACGAGAGGACGACTTCGACACTTACTAGTGGTCCAACAATAATACACCAATATCATAGTAAATCAAGAATTTTTATATAAACGGTTGTAACTCAATAGCATGAAGCAAGTAAACAATTCTTTCATTAAGAGGAAATTTTCAAATTCATTTTTCATCATTTATACATTTATCTCAAGCCAGGGAGGCAATATCATCATTTATAAATTTGCAAGTCAATCAATACAAGCATGCGCAAATTATGTCGAGGTCGTACAGCCCGATCCAACAAATATTTAAATTGTGCACTGCCAGAGGGTCGAATGGCGCGATCCGTAGATGCATCTATTACCCCGCTCGCGAATCACACATGCGACGCGGTCAAATATAAATAAACACATCAAACAGTCAATCAAGAATTCATCAGGGAGCAATTATTCAAGGAAAAGCAATTTCTCTTTTTAAAAGTTCAGAAAACAATGTCTAGCCTTTTAGAAATTTATCAACAAAGTTAGATATGTTTTAAGCATTTAAATTGACAACAAGATTGCAAATATTTACAAGTAAAGCATGCTTTTGGGTTCCTAGACTACCCGGACTTAAGCATTTTAGTAGCTACGCACGAACTCTCGTCACCTCGTGCGTACGTAGCCCCCACAATTAGAAGCACCTAGCCAATTATTTCACCTATGGGGACAATTCCCTCTTACAAAGTTAGAAAGGAGACTTTACCTCGCTCTGAAGTTCCATAACCGGCATTCCACGCTCTTCCGAAGGCTCAAATCGATGCACAATGCTCCAAAACTAGCCAATAATTATGCAAACCCACTAATGTATGCTCAATTACTCATAATAATCCAGTCTATAACAATTTCTAATCCCGATCGAAAAGTTGACAAAATTGGCCTCGAGCCCATGTGCCCGGATTTCAAAAATTTTCGATGATACAGTTTACCCACAACCTCACGAACTCAAATATATAATTTACTCTCAATTTCGTGCCCAAAATCGTGGTCAAAATTCAAGAATACCGAATTTCTAGGTTTCCCTCAATATCCCAAATTTCTACTAATTTCAATGTCCAAATCTGTATATAATCGTGTATTTAACTCAAAAATATCATAAATCATTTAAATCATGCTTGATCGTGAAAATGACACTCCCAAGTTGCTCCAAAATCGGCTTCCATGAAAGAAATGGAGTGAAAATGAGCCAAACCCCAATTTTAAAGAACCTCACTGCCTCTAGCCTTTCCGCACCTGCGGTCACTTGACCGCTTTTGCGGTTCCGCAGCTGCGGTCCCGCTTCTGCGGACTTTAACTGCATATGCGGTCCACTCCTTCCCAAGCAAAAAATCCGCTTCTGTGGGTCACTTCCCGCTCCAACGGGCTCGCACCTGCGGTGCTCTTCACGCAGGTGTGGTTACTCCAGAAGCCCAACTGCTTCAGTCGTTTCTCAAATTCCATTCTCAATCCGTTAACCACCCGGGATCCATCCGAGGCCTCCGGGACCCCGTCCAATCACACCAACCAATCCCATAACATAATGCGGACCTGCTCGAGGCATCAAATCATATCAAACTATGCATAAACCATGAATCACAGTCCATTCAAAACTTGATGAACTTTAGAACTTTGAACTTCTACATTTGATGCCAAAACCTATCAAATCACATCCGATTGACCTCAAATTTACACACAAGGCATATTTGACATTACGGACCTATTCCAACTTCCGGAATTGGAATCCGACCCCGATATCAAAAAGTCCACTTCCGCTCAAACTTCTAAAAAACCTTCAAATTTCTTACTTTAGCCAAATGACTCCAAAATGACCTACGGACCTCCGAATCCACTTCCGAATGCACCCCCAATACCAGAATCAACATACGGAGCTATTCCCAGAATCGGAATCCCAAACGGACATTGATAACACTGAAATTCACTACAACCCAACTTTATGAAATTCTTCCGAAAATATTAACTTTCACAATAGGCGCTGAAATGCTCCCTACTCCTGGGTCATCCAAAACATGATCCGTACATACGCCCAAGTTCAAAATCATCATACAACCTGTTGGAACCTTCAAATCCTGATTCCGAGGTCGTTTACTCAAAAATCCAATCCTTGCCAATTCTTCCAACATAAAGCTTTCGAAATGTGAATTCTCCTTCCCAATAAACTCCGAACTTCCCGAATTCAATTCGACCATGCGTACAAGTCATAATACCTGAAGTGAAGCTGCTCATGGCCGCAAATTGTCGAACGACACGCTAGAGCTCAAAACAACCGGTCGGGTCGTTACACTTACACTTTAAAACAACCAATTTTGCGGAAGAGTAAATTTAGATATTCAAACTCATACGCTACAATTTATACTACTAACTCCCACACACATAACTCCTTGCGGAATTCGACGTTGAATCTTGTTGGGTATTATTATTGCATTGAGAGTTTTCAAAACCTCGAATTGAGGTGTTATATTGGACGAGATCAATTATCTACACAACTTTTAAACAAGTAAGGTTCATTCCACAAATATTACTATGCATCAGATATAAGCTTTTTCATTGCTAGTAAGAGAGATCTTGGGGTGTCCACTTTCCAACCAAGTAGTTTGCAATATCTGCAAACTAGGGTGGTTGAGTCATAACTGAGAAAATGTGTTCATCAGGAAATTCTTCCTTTATTTTGCTAAACTCAAGAGGGGATTTTCTAATCTAGACAAATGGTCAGCTACTTGATTCTCTATTCCTTTCTTGTCTTTTATCTCAACGTCAAATTCTTGTCGATGTAAAATCCATCTTAAAAATCTAGGTCGAGCATCTTTCTTTGCAAAGAGGTATTTTAAAGCTGCATGATAGCTAAAAACAGTGACCTTGGTTCCTATCAAATTAGACCAAAACTTATCAAAAGCAAATACTACTGCTAGTAACTCCTTTTCTGTTGTTGCATAATTTAGTTGAGCCTCATTTATTGTTCTACTAGCATAGTAAATAGGGCGAAAGATCTTATCCTTTCTCTGGCCTAAAATAGCTCCAACTACTGTATCACTAGTATCATACATGACCTTAAAAGGTTGATACCAGCCTGGGGACACAATTACAGGGACGATTGATAACTTTTCCTTAAGGGTCTCAAGTGCTTTCAAACAATCACCTAAAAAATCAAACTTAATATCTTTCATCAAGATGTTAGTCAACGGTTTTGAAGTCTTGGAAAAGTCATTTATGAACCATCTGTAAAAACCTGCATGACCCAAAAAGCTTCTAATGCCTTGAATAGTTGGGGGGGGGGGGTTAATCCTGCTATACGATCAATTTAGCCTTATTAACTTCTATCCCTTTAGCAATGATATTATGTCCCAAAATAGTTCCCTTTGTAACCATAAAATGATATTTTTCCCAATTAAGTTTGTCTCTTCACATCTCTTGAGGACTAAGGTCAAGTGGTGAAGACAATCCTCAAATGTTTTGCCAAAGAGTGTAAAATCATCCATAAAAATTTCGAGAAATTTTTGAGTCATGTCAGAAATAGTTGCTAACATGCAACGCAAAAATGTAGCAGGGGCGTTGCATAGACCAAATGGCATTCTCCTATAGGCATATGTTCCATAAGGACATGTGAAAGTTGTCTTGTCCTGATCTTCAGGTGCAATTGGTATTTGGTTATACCATGAATAGCCATCAAGAAAACAATAAAAACCATATCCTGCAATTCTTTCTAACATTTGATCAACAAATGGCAAGGAAAATGATCTTTTCTAGTTGAATCATTGAGACGTCTGTAATCAATACAGACTCTCCATCCTATGACAGTCCTTGTGGGTATGAGTTCATTACTTTCATTTTTTATAATTGTCATGCCTCTTTTATTTGATATCACCTGAGCAGGGCTTACCCAAAGGCTATCTGAAATGGGATAAATAATAGCTGCCGCCAAAAGCTTTACGATCTCCTTTTTTACTACTTCTTGCATTGTTGGATTCAATCTCCTTTGGGGCTGGACTATTGGTTTGTAGTTATCCACCATGAGAATTATGTGCGTAAAAATAACTTGATTAATCCCTTTTATATCTTCGATAGTCCACCCCAAGGATCTTTTATGTGCTTTCGACACTTCAATCAATTTTTCTTTTTGTCATGTAGTAAGAGAAGATGAAATAGTTACTGGAAATAATTCTTCCTCGAGATAAACATATTTAAAATGAGATGGGAGAACTTTTGAGTTCAATTTTTGGTTGAACATGTTCTAGTTGCATCTTCGGCTTCTTTTCTGATGACAGGATCATCGTTTTGTATGGTGCCAGATTTGGCCGAACATCTTTCCATTCATTCTTTAATTAATTTATCGTCTTTGAATTCATCTGTAAGATAATTAAGCATGTCAATCGAAAAACATGAAGATGATGTGTCATCTCCTGAAAATCTTAATATCTTTTGCATATAAAAATGACTCTTTGTTCATCAGCTCTCAGAATTAGTTGTCCTTTATGGACATCTATGATAGCTCTACCTGTTGCAAGAAATGGTCTACCCAAAATAATTGGTTCATCGGTACATTCCTTCATTTCAAGTACTATAAAATCTATAGGGAAAACAAACTTATCTACTCTTACGAGCATATTTTCAATTATTCCCTTAGGTTTCTTAGTACTTTGAAAAACAAACTGAAGAGAAACACCTATGTCTTTTATTTCACCAGGATTTAATTTTCTAAAGATAGAAAATGGCATCAAGTCAATTTGTGAAGACCCGGCCGGTCGTCTTAAGAATTTGCGCCCGATCCCCCATTAACTGCTTCCCCTAAGTTCATTTCTGCTATTTTGGTTTGCTGGGACGTTCGGTGTTGAGTTTCGGAGAGCTTTGGGACACTTAGTCCATAAATGAGAGCTTAAGTGTTGAAAAGTGGTCCGTAGTCGGAACAGTGTGAAGACAACCTCAGAATGGAAATCTGATGGTTCTGTTAGCTCCGTTAGGTGATTTTGGGGTTGGGAGCGTGTTCGGAATGTATTTTGGAAGTCCGTAGCTCATTTAGGCTTGAAATGCCGAAGTTTGAATTTTATAAATTTCCGGTCCGATAGTGAGTTTTTGATCCGAGGGTCGGATTGGAATTCCGGAAGTACCAGTAGTTCCGTCATGTCATTTGGGATATGTGTGCAAAATTTCAGGTCATTCGGACGAGATTCCGGTAGGTTTTTGATCGAAAGCGTGTTTTGTTGGAATTTAAAGTTCTTAGGCTTGGGTCCTTGATTAATTTGGGTTTCCGACGTTGTTTTAGGTGTTTTTAAGATTGGTACAAGTTTGAATAAGGTATTAGGTGGTATTGGTGCTTTTGGTTGAGGTCCCGGGGGCCTCAGGATGATTTCGGGTGGTTAACGAATGAATTTTGAAGTTATTGCAGCAGCTGAATGTCCCTCTTCTGGTATTTTCGCATCTGCGGCTTGGAAACCGCAGATGCGGCACCGCAGAAGCGGTTGTGTGGCCGCAGAAGCGGCTTGTCTCCTTTTTCCTCAGAAACCGCAGAAGCGGTGCCATTTCCGCAAAAGCGGAGCCGCAGAAGCGGCGTAGGCATCGCAGAAGCGGACCAGCTATCGCAGATGCGGCCCTGTTCCCATTAGTGAAAACCGTAGAAGCGGCTTGGTTTCCGTAGAAGCGGGACCGCAGAAGCGGTCCCATGTCCGCATAAGCGGATATCCCTGGGCAGAAATAGAAATTTCGAGGGTTTGAGTTCATAAGTTACAAAAATCAATTGAGAGCTCGGGAGAGGGCGATTTTGAGTGGGTTTTGAAGTGAAGATCATTGGGTAACGTTTTCTTAATCCCTTCTAGTTATATTCATCATTTTGTAGTTAAATCCATCATTAAAATTCGAATTTGGGATTAAAATTTGAAGAATTTGGTTAAAACTTCTTAGGCCAAACTATTGGGTTTTGAGTGAGCATTTTCCTCCGATTTGGGATATTTTAATATGGTTACACTCGTGAGAGTACGAGGGTTCTGAAAATGTGAAAATTATTTGATTCTGAGGCGTTGGCCTGAAGGGCAATTTGGTCATTTCACCTAATTTCACGCTGTAGCTTTGAATTTAATAGCAAAACCAGGTGTTTGCGATGTTATTTACAATGTGTAATTGAATTGAATAGATTTGGTCCATTTGGAGTCGGATACTCGTGGCAAGAGCGTGGTTTCTAGTTGATATTGAGCCGGTTCGAGGTAAGTGGCTTGTCTAACCTTGTGTGGGGGGACCTTTCCCCTTAGGACATGATCTTTGAATATTTGAATGCCTTGTACGTGAGGTGACGAGCACGTACTTGAGCTAATTGTTGTAAACCCGTTTCTACTTGAAGTATTTAAATTGAGATTTCCTGTTTACTTGTTCATTTTAGACTGTAAGTTTATACCTGTGCTAGCTTAGAGACGCATGTTTAGCTGGCTTACTTGCTTATTTGTTTAGCTGTACTATTTGTACTCTGTGAAGCATGTTAGGCTAGAATTTACTACTACCTGCCCTGATTTTAGCATTTGTTCTGAGATTATGGATTGTTGTTGTTGTGTGTTTAATTTGGGACTACGGGACGGCTTCCCGGGAGATCCCCTGTACTTGAGATATTCTGGACTGAGGGTACCGGATACCAAGACATCCCTGGCACATGTGTTTCTATATATATTCGGTTACCAAGAGATCCCCGGCTAACTTATTGAGGATACCCCAGAGTATCCTCGGGGATACCAGGGAGATCCCCCGGACT
>NW_017670603.1:155697-156722 GCF_001879085.1 Nicotiana attenuata
GTACTTATCGTACGAGGGCTATGTAACTGTTTAAGGAAAATTCTCTATTTCATTTCGAATTCCTCGTCATGCAATTATTTTGGACATCAATTCTAAACTTCTAACTTCTTTCTCTCACAGATGGTGAGGACACGTGCTACTCGAGATAATCAGGCACCGCGCCCCTACTGCAGCCTCCAGAGGCCGGGCCGGGGGAGAGGTCGAGGACGCGCACGTGGTGCAGCCAGAGCACCTACGCGAGCTGCCGCCGAGGTACCACCAGCAGATCCAGCCGGAGCCCAGGCACCTGGCACACCTACTACTGCCACTACTACTCCAGCGCTCCAGGAGACTTTGGCTCAGTTCATGAGCATGTACACCACCTTGGCTCAGGCAGGGTTGCATCCCATTGTTGCTGCCACATCCCAGGCAGGGGGTGGAGCACAGACTACCGCCGTCCGCACTCCTGAGCGGTGAGTGCAGGTTGAGCAGGCTCCCGAGATTATTCCGGCACCGCCTGCAGTGCCAGTTCAACCCGAGGATGGGTTAGCTGCTTCAGAGGACGAGCAGCAGAGACTTGAGAGGTTCAAGAAGTATGATCCCCAGTGTTCAGTGGCTTAGCATTAGATGATGCCTTGGGATTTTTGGAGGAGTGTCATCGTATTCTTCGTACTATGGGCATAGTGGAGTCCAGCGGGGTTTCTTTCACTGCTTTTCAGCTTCGGGGAGCCGCCTATGATTGGTGGCGTACTTATGAGTTAGACAGTCCAGTAGAGGCTGCTTCACTGACTTGGACCCAGTTCTCGGACATGTTTATGAGAGAGTTCGTTCCCCAGAGCCTAAGAGATTCATGGCGCGCAGAGTTTGAGCACTTGCGCCAGGGTGCTATGACCGTTTCAGAGTATGCTATCCGTTATACCAGGTTGGCAAGGCATGCACCGGCTTTGGTTGCTACAGTTCGGGAGAGAGTTCGCAGGTTCATTGAGGATCTCATTCCACCCATCAGGTCTAGCATGGCTCGAGAGTTGGAGATGGACAGTTCCTTA